>NC_139040.1:14829490-14987282 GCF_964662115.1 Mustela nivalis
TTTGCGGATGGTATAGTCGAGTCTCTTGATTGTGGTGGTTTTACAAATCTTCACACGTGACTAAACGGCACAGAGACACACACACACAAACACACACGTGCAAGCACACACACACACTAGAGTGCCTGGGTATGTGTATAACGGGTAGGATTTGAACAAGTTCTGTGGATTTTACTAATGTCAATTTCTTGACTTTGATATTGTACTGGGGTTGTATCAGATATCAACATTAGGGAAAGCTAGGGGAAGGCTGCTTCAGACTTCTCTGTGCATTTCTTTGCAACCTCCTGGGGATTTATTATTTCATCATAAAACGTTATCAAAAAACTTCTGGAGACCAAGTGAGAGACTCCATATATGAAGTCCTTCATCAACTGAGGTCTGCATATATGTTCTTTATTAGTGCTTATTGTTACTCACCTCCCTTCCTGATCCGAACCCGTGCCCATGTATAAGAGCTCCAAATAGTATGGCCACAGAGAGTGGCTTTGCCCAGTGTGGTCAATCCAAGGAAAACCAAGATTCTTTTTTCAACCTGGCTAAAGAATGGGGTCCTCTATGCCTTAGCCAGGTTAAAAGGTGGACAAAAACCTACATTTTTTTCAAGTTTTCAATGATTTTTCTAAGTATAATTTGCTTATGTTCAAAATATGTTTCTGCTGGGAGTACATGATCATACAGTAAATATTTATACCATCATGAATAAGCAGTGTCTATGTGCCATTTGATAATAAAACAATGGTACTGACAATGATATTCACTCAAGACCTGCCTTTTGATGCTTTTAAAAATTGCTATTGCAGGGGCGCCTGGGTGGCTCAGTGGGTTAAGCCGCTGCCTTCGGCTCAGGTCATGATCTCAGGGTCCTGGGATCGAGTCCCGCATCGGGCTCTCTGCTCAGCAGGGAGCCTGCTTCCCTCTCTCTCTCTCTGCCTGCCTCTCTGACTACTTGTGATTTCTCTCTGTCAAATAAATAAATAAAATCTTTAAAAAAAAAAAAATTGCTATTGCATGTAGCCCAGGATGTTATATGTAAATAATGAATCTTGGAATACAACATTAAAAACTAATGATGTAATGTATAGTGACTGACATAACATAATAAAAAAAGAAAAAATTGCTAATTATAATATGGTCTTTAATGCTGGTTTTTTTAAATTTATTTTCAGCTTAACAGTATTCATTGTTTTTGCACCACACCCAGTGCTCCATGCAATCCGTGCCCTCCCTAACACCCACCACCTGGTTCCTCCAACCTCCCACCCCCCGCCCCTTCAAAACCCTCAGATAGTTTTTCAGAGTCCATAGTCTCTCATGATTCACCTCCCCCTCCAATTTCCCCCAACTCCCTTCTCCTCTCTAACTCCCCATGTCCTACATTTTTTAAAGATTTTATCTGTTTATTTGTCAGAGAGAGAGCACAAGCAGTGAGAGCAGCAGATAGAGGGAGAAGCAGGCTTCCCCCCACCCCGAGCAGGGAGCTTGATGCAGGACAGGATCCCAGGACCCTGGGATCACGACCTGAGCCAAAGGCAGACACTTAACCAACTGATCCCCCCAGATATCCCAAAACACACTTTTATTAACCCAGTAAGAAGCACTTGCATAAAGGTGAACTTCATGTCTCATCAGAACAAGAATTAACAAGAGCACCAGTGTCCTAAACTTTAGAAAACATATATGTATATATAATTGTATATATAAGAAGTGTGATATTTGTCATTATTTCTAGGAATCCAGACATAATGGCACTCTGATCTTTTGCTTTGGAAATGAGCTTAGGATGAGTTCAACTATTTCCCACTCTACCTGACCTGGGTTAGAACACAGTCACTGTCAAGGTTAACGTGTCCAAATCCCATCTCTGACACCCACAGGCTATGAGAATGTGAGCCATTTGTGTTGAATTCTGTAAGCCCCATTTCCTCATCTATAAAGTGGGGCCACAATCATAACTACCCCAGATGGTTGCTTGCATGAGCCAATGAGAGTTAAAAAAAAAAATGCTTAACATCACAGCTCCTGGCATCCTGTAAAAGCCCAACGCACAGTGGTGCTACTCGTAGTCATCATTGTGATTGTTATTAGTAGTATTGTTATAATTATTTACCACCCTCCTCCAGTGGTAGCCAAGCCCGTAGAAGCCAGGGTTTGAGAATGCAGTCCTTATTGTAAATCTGAGTAAGGCTGGTCCTTTCTGTCTGCACCCCCCGAAAACTTTTGAGAAAATCTTCAGGTTTCAAGCAAACCTTTACTTCTTTGGGGTCAACACCATGGTTTTGACTGAGTTTCACTCTGATACTTGGGTTTAGCCAAAGGTAGAATTCAAAGTGAAATGTAAAGAGGAAAGGCTCTTTTATGCAAATGTAACTGAAAAAAAAATTCTGCAAAATGGAAAGTGCTGAGGTTTACACAAACCTTGGGTCAGTTGGCTTTCCTACGTTAGACAATTCTGTTGTCTACACCACAAGAGCCGCATGGCTAAGAGAGAGAACTAGCTGGGGGAAGAGAAGAGGCCCCCTTCCCTACCCAGGAGTTGTCTTGGTGAGGGGGTGACAGACAGATGCTGGTGAGAACGGTGCAAATAGGATCCTGTCCGGTGACTCAGTGTTTGCTGATTGATGTATCCAGGCACTTATAGCTGCTTCTGTTCACCGCTCTCAGTCAGAGGCAACTTTGATGAGGCCATAGTGGGTGGGCGTCAGAGCAAATGCCTCCTCTCCCACTTCTCAGATGGGAAGTAACTATGGAAACACAGCAGTGCTCTCGAAAGCACATGACACCTGCTCTGTGAAGTATGAAACACAAATCAACAGTGTTATTAATTTCAGGAAAACAAATCACTCTTGCAATAGACTGAGTGCGTATCCCCCAAATTTATATGTTGAAACCTGCCCCCCAAAAGGTGATGGTATTACGAAAGGAAGCCTTTGAGAGATGATGAGGTCATGAGGGGGAGTGTTCATGGATGGGGTCAGTTCCCTTCTGAAAGGGACCCTGGAGGGCTGCGTTGCCTCTCCCACCACGTGACGACCCAGCAATGCAACACCATCTATCAACCAGGAAAAGGGCTCTCACCAGACGCTGAATCTGCTGGAGCTTTGATTTTGGACTTGCCAGTCTCCAGAACCATGAGAAATACATTTCTGTGCTGCGGTGTAAGGTGTTCTGTTAATACAACTTGAATAAAATAAGATAGTTGCTGGGGAAGCCAAAGAAGTACAATTTTAAAACCCAATAATGTCCCGTTTAAAGCATCTGCACTCCCAACAGCCTTTGGGTCCTGTCATTCCCATGGCTAAGGCCATTCCTTCACCAGTGAAAACTCCTTTCTGGGCTGCCGGCTGGGTATAGCGCTGTCGATGCACAGATCTGAAATGCCATATTGGACGGCATTCTGTCACGAATAGCCAAGAAATAATGTCCTGGGTGAAATGAAAGATCTGGGAGCGTAACCGAGCATTCTGATTGGAGGATCCTGCAAGAATAAAATAGATTTGGAGAAATAAAATCTTTTTTTTTTTTTTTTAGATTTTATTTATTGGGGCGCCTGGGTGGCTCAGTTGTTAAGCATCTGTCTTCAGCGCAAGTCATGATCCCAGAGTCCTGGGATCGAGCCCTGCATCAGGCTCCCTGCTCAGTGGGAAGCCTGCTTCTCCCTCTCCCACTCCCCCTGCTTGTGTTCCCTCTCTTGCTGTCTCTCTCTCTTTCTGTCAAATAAATAAATAAAATCTTTTATCTTTTTTAAAAAGATTTATTTATTTATCAGTGAGAGAGAGTGACACAGAGAGAGAGCGAGCGAGCACACAAGCAAAGGGAGCAGCAGGCAGAGGGAGAAGCAGGCTCCCTGTTATCAAGGAACCAGATTCAGAACTCTATCCCAGGACCCCTGGGATCATGACCTGAGCAGAAGGCAGATGCTTAATGGACTGAGCCACCCAGATGTCCCTAAATAAAATCTTTAAAAAGCTGGGGGTGGGGTACCTAGATGGCTCAGTTGGTTAAGCGTCTGCCTTCAGCTCAGGCCATGACGCCAAGGTCCTGGGCTAGAACCCCTTCTCCCTCTCCCTCTGCCCCTCCCCCCATTGGTGCGCTCGCTCTCTCTCTCTCTCTCTGTCAAATAAATAAATAAAATCTTAAAATAAATAAAATAGATCTGGAAGATTATATTTCTACATTGTTTCTGAGTTTTAATTTTCCAGTTTTCATGCTCATTTTGGACTAGATGTGCCACCTTTATCCCAGCTAAAAGCAAACTCCTCTCTTAAGTGTCTCCAAATATCACTTTTATTTTAAGTTGGAGTGCAGTCACCATGTAATATTATGTTGGTTTCAGGGGTTCACCATAATGATGCAACATGTATATACATTATGAAGTGATAAATGTCACTTCTTTAGGGAATCTTTCTCTCTTTTTTTTTTAAAAAAGGATTTTATTTGTGTATTTGACAAAGAAAGACACAGAAAGAGAGAGAACACAGGCAGGGGAGTAGCAGCGGGAGAGGGAGAAGCAGGCTTCCAGCTCAGCAGGGAGCCCCATGAGGGGCTGATCCCAGGACCCTGGGACCATGACCTGAGCTGAAGGCAGATGCTTAACGACTGAGCCACCCAGGTGCCCCTAGGTGGCTTTTTTTGACCCTTCCTCCAGTAGCACTAGGTTGGGATCCTACAGGATCTCCATCTCTGGTTCCTTTCCCTCAGAGGGCACATCATGCTTACGGTTCCACGGCAAAGTGTGCCATGGTGGGTCTGGTGTGTGTGTGTGTTTTTTTTTTCTTCTAGACAGTGCACTTTCTGAGGACAGGGGCTGTGTCCACCTCAGTCACTGCTTATCGGGGACTCCTGGCGCAGAACCCGGCACCCAGTGGGTTTCTTTCCAAGAGTGTAACACGGCAGGGCGAGCATTTCACGTCCGGGTGCTTGGATAACTTGATCGATCCGCCTCCTCTCCGCAGAGACGCAAATGGTTACACCACTCTGCCTCGCCTCCATTCGAGTTTCATTTTTAGGTTGCTAATCTGACCTTTAGTTGTTGTTTTTTTTTTTTTTTAAGGCCCCAAATGCAAAGAGAGAGTAGGTATTTTCCCCAAGTGTTATTACCAAAACGAGACAACATCATTTCTTAGATTCTCTGTAGGTAAGGACAAGCTCCCAGTTCAAAGGGCCTGATCTGCATGAGTATGCCAGAATGTTCCCGGAGCCAGTTCTTCTGGGATAAGTTAAGCCTTGGTGCTTATAAGAATGTATAGTATTGGGGGGGTGGGAGGTTGGGGTACCAGGTGGTGGGTATTATAGAGGGCACGGATTGCATGGAGCACTGAGTGTGGTGCAAAAATAATGAATACTGTTTTTTCTGAAAATAAATAAATTTTTTTAAAAAAGAATGTATAGTATTGGGAAGACAATGGTGTGGTCTATGCATTGCCCATGATATGCAAACACCAGACCTCTGAATATAGAATTTAGTAATTACTCCCCCAAACAAGGGATTTGGTCCCATTTAGGTCAGAATCGAACAAATGCGCCCACTTTCTCCACTGCCACCACCACCACGCCCATATTCAGGCAGAAGTCGGAAGCCCTTGGTCAGGACTGATTTAAAGCAAAGCCCCACATCGAGTGGGAGGATAATTATTACTCTTTTATGAAAAATATACTGGGTAACATATTTTAATATGTAAGAAGACATTACTTTTCTGCCTCTGTTTCCAAGAGAGATGGCCTCTCCTAATTATCTTTTGATCTCAGCTTACGTTACCATACCCTGGAGGTAGCTGGCTGGGCTCAGTCATAAAAACATGTGCCTTTTTTTTTCCCCAAAATTTTATTTTTCAGTCATGTCCACACCCGATGTGGGCCTCAAACTTACAACTCCAAGAACAGGAGTTACATGTTCTGCAGCGGGAGCCAGCCAGGTGCCCCAGATATGCAATCCCCGCCCCAGGGTTGTGAGCTGGAGCCTGAACTTGGGTGTAGAGAGTCCATAAATAAATAAATACATACATACATACATACATACATACATAAACAAGCTTTACAAAATAGTTCAGCAAGAATTAAAGAAATCATTAAAAAATATATCATGTCACCTCCTCCAGGAAACCTCTGTGCTTCCAGAGCATCCAGCCTTCCCCACCCACAGTCCCCAGCAGGGCACCTGACCCTACATTTTCTTACACCTGTTTCTTCATCAGTCTCTCTCACTGCACAGAGATGCCCCAAGGGCAAGGAACACATCATTTCTGCCCAGTCTTGCTTCTGGGCCTTGGCTCCTAAGGATCCTTCAGGGGCTTGCTTAAGCACTGGTTTCTCTCTGGAGCCTTCGGGGACACTTCCTCACACTCCCCCGCAGCCTACACTGAAATCACATAGCTGTGGGGCCCGTCGGATTGACCGTAATCACCTATGTGCTAGTCTGTCTCTGGTGCGGCTCTGGTGAATGTTTAATAACTAGTTTTCTGGAAGAAAAAAAGATCCTACGTTCTAACGATGGCTGATTTCCACAATGTTAGTACTCCTGCCATGGCCCATCTTGGGCGACCAATGTGAGGTCCCTCAACACTGAGCTGGGAAGAAATGTCAGCCGCACAACATTATAGGAGATCATATTTTTATATTCTATACCATATACATATTATTATATTCTATACTGCACATATTATTTTCACTATGGAGATCCAAGAGCCATAGATTACCTCAAGAACAGAGAGAATAATAAAAGCAAGGGGGAAAAAAAGGTTAGGAAGTGATAAACCTTGAGTCCTTGTTACCTTTGTTTTAATTCTATTTTATTTAATGGTAAGTTTATATAATTCAATTTATGACACTGGTGTGTTTCACAGTTGGTCTGCAATATTCCCGAACACTTATTAACCCTCCTGAGCCAGTAGGGGCTGGCGGCAGCTTGTCACCGTCTGTGTCCCCACCTAGACCATGAATCTCAGGAGGTCTTCAGCTGTGACCCTCCAGCCCTCGGCACCGAGGACACACACGACCATTCACTGCAGCCAGCCGGCGAATCCATTTTGTCATCCCTCTGAAAAAGTTAAGAGAGAGCTCAGGGTGCTGCGGAACCACAAAGGCCACTTGGCAAAGGCTCTAGAGGAAGCGAACCTGACCTCAGCTAAGAACAAGGTCAAAGCTCTGTTATATATAGCACTTCAAGACCGACTTCCTGCACACAGCGCTAATATGCCACTCCCTGTTGACAGACAGCACAAGGCTTAGGCTTGCCTTAGGGGTGCCTCCCAGCTTGTTTCCTTAACATCCAGTTATTTCAAGACCCGTTACAGTTTGCTGAATTCCAGCCCACTAAGAGAACTAAGACATCTCCCTGAGGGTTCTTGTCATGGTTTTGACTAAGCCAGCACACCAGGCCGGCCACCAGCAGGATAGAACTTTGGGAACGGTCACCGTGTGTCTGAGGCCAAGTCAGCCATCAGTGGCACCCTATGGAAATAAACATCTATTAATCAGAGCAATAGCTGACGTGCCGTGGGGGCTTCCTACCTTGGTGCCAAGCCCCATAAGAGGATATCCTCACAGACTCATTAATGAAATGTCCCATGATGTCCTCCACCAGGCACATCCTCATGAAGACTGTCCCCCTCCTGGAGCTGTCGCCCATCCAGTAAGATCGGAGGGCGGTTGGGACCAACAGGTTCTGCTCTGTTATCTCAATGACTCTTTTCTTTTTGGCCAAAGGTGCCATGGGGCTTCCTCAGTAAGTGCATTTGAGTCACCTTGAAGCACTCCACTGAGAAAGAAGCATGGCAGGAAGAGGTCCCACAGACTCACTTTTGCCCCTCGCTGACATCCGTTCAGAGTTGAAATCCGTTGGCTTTTCAGGGCACTGGATGACACTACCCACGGTCCCCCCCGGATCTCAATAGGTTGACATTTTACATCATTTGAATAAATCAAAGTAACAGGGGCGCACGAAGTTGCTGAGCTGGGGAGATGATCACAGAGAAGTGAAAAAGACATTTTCATGTTCTCGCTGATGAGCAAAATAAGTCAATTGTGCGAGGAGCCTTCTCAGGGACAGAGCAGCAATGCCACCTCTGTGTTGGCCGGTAATAAACAGGTGGGGAAACGCTTCAACTCCATCCATTGGGTGCCCCCCCCAAACCCACCATGTAGCATCCACACTCTCCCGGAAAAAAAGACAGCCCTGATTTGGTAGAGTCCTGCCCTTGGAACACAAACTCAGTGTCACGTGGAAAACAGAATCTCATTTCCCTCAACTGAAGCTTCAACTTTGGACGCCATGGCTGTTGATCTCGGTCTTTTCCTCCAAAAGGAAAAAGCAGTTTTTCTACCTGTGGTGGAAACGCGAACTTGAACTTGGGCGCTCTTCTGTGTGTGCGCTGAAACGGGCTAACTGCTTTCAAGCTGCATTGTTCCGAATGTGCTTCAAGGATTTGGCAAGTGAAAAGAAAAAGCCAGCAAGCCAGCAAGCAAACAACAACCCTAAATTGTCTGGCACTTTGGGTCAGAAGTTGAAAAACCCAATTGTGAGGACTCATTCAGGAAGGAAGATCTTTTTTCATGCTAATCAACTACTAATTATAAAATAGGTGATAGCTGGCGAGTGAGGAACTACAAAGGAGGGGGTGTGGGCGGTGCAAGTTCATAATTTAGTCACCCTTGATTGGAAAGTGGGCGTTGTAAGATTTTTGGCACCAGACCCCAGCGAGTCACTCCGCAGTGTGGGTTTCTCTCACTTTGGGCTTTCAGTTTGGACACAGGAAAGAGCCAGCCAGAAAGTAAAGCCAGAAGGGAGGATTTTTAAGAGGCGAAGCTGCAAAGAAGAGTGGCTTTGGGGGGCTTTTTTGCACATCGAGGTGGACTAATGGGAATAAACTCTTATTAAAGGCCCAAGGGGAAGAAAACCCATGGAGGTGGCCCCCTACTGGGTCCAAATAATGCCCTTGGAGTAGCCTCTATGATAGATCCCGGGCTTAAGAGGAAGTCCTGGGCCAGGGGCCTAAAGCCATTCTAGGACCGAGTCAGAGTCACGACAGTGGCAAGGTCAGCTGGCTGGGGCTTTCTGTGTGAGGCCCGGAGGAGGGGTAAGAGATACAGATGAAGAGGGGGTCGGGAGTCAGGGGGTGAAGAATTTGGATGCTATCCTCTGAGCAACAGGGAGCCACAAAAGCAACGTTTCTCTTATTTGGCTACATATTGGAATCACCCAGAGAGCTTGATGCCTGGATTCCCAACCCCCGAGATTACGATTTCATCAGCCTCGGGTGTAACTCGGGAGTCAGGATATTAGAAATCTGTCCAGGCAGGGCGCCTGGGTGGCTCAGTGGTTTAAGCATCTGCCTTCAGCTCAGTGTCCGGGGATCCACCCGAGTCAGGCTCCCGGCTTCTCCCTCTCCCTCTGCCTTTCCCCCTCCTTATGCTTTCTCTCTCTCTCTGTGTCAAATAAATAAAATCTTAAAAAAAGAAATATGTCCAGGTGACTCTGATACAGCTAGAGTTAAGAGGCACTGTAGGGTTTCAAGCACTTACTGGGTTTCAAGCACAAGTAGGGCAAGGATGCGGTCAAGTGCCTGTCTTTTCCTCTGTTTTTTTTTTTTTTGTTTGTTTGTTTGTTTGTTTTGTTTTGTTTTGTTTTGTTTATTTATTTGACACAGAGAGGGAGAGAGAGAAGCAGGCTCCCTGATGAGCAGACAGCCTGATAGGGGACTTAATCCCAGGACTCTGGGATCATGACCTGAGCCAAGGCAGTCGTTTAACCCACTGAGCTACCCAGGCACCCCAAAAGTGCCTGTTTTAAAGAGCCCATTGTGACAGCGAGTGGAGGACAGAATTGCAATGGTCCAGATGAGAGATAATCTGGGAAGCAGTAGTAGCAAGACCGGAGCAGAAGGCACGGTTTGGAGACATGTTGGATTTGTTCAACTGGCAGGACTTGGGTGATTAATTAGCTGCATGTGAACTCAGGGAGAGGGAAGAATCAAGATTGACTTTCCAAGAAATCTGACCCTTATACAAGGCTGGTGGGCGTACTACAGTGCATTCATTTTAGAAAATGATTTAGCAGTTTCTCAAAAACCTAAACATAGATTACCACATGATCCAGAAATTCCATTTCTAGGCATGCACCCAAGAGAACCGAAAATATTGTTTTTGCAAAAATTTGTAGATGAATGTTCACAGCGGCCAAAGTTTGGAAACAGTCCAAAGGGCCCTCAGCTGATGAATGGATAAATAAACTGCGGTATATCCATACAACGGAATTGTGTTCGTCCATAAACCAGAATGAAATTCTGATCCTTGCAAAAACATTACACTAAGTGAGAGAAGCCAGTCACAAAAGACCACACACTGTAGGATCCCATTTATATGAAAAACCCAGAATAGGCATAATCCAAAGAGACAGAAAACAGTCTTATTGTTTTCAAGGGTAGGAAGAGCGGGAAATGGGTAAAGACTGCTAGTGGGTAAGTGGGATCTTTTGGGGGGGGTGTTGAAGAAATGTTCTAAAACTAGATTGTGGGGCCAGTTGCACAGCTGTGAATTTTCTAAAAAGTACTGAATTGAACCCTGTAAATGGGTGACTATGCAGATTACATCTCATAATCAGTTTTTTAAAGAGAATGACTTCCAAGTTCTTAACCTTGACTGGCTAGGTTAAGGATGGCTTCACTAAATGATGCAGAGAAAACAGGTGAGGGAACACATTTGGGAGGGGTTGGTATCTGTGGGACTTCTGGGTACCAGTGTCCAGAAGACAGGTGGGTGATGAGTCTGGAGCTCCCGGGAGAAGTCTTGGCAGGGGATAGGGATTCTGGAGCAATCTTCTCGGCCATCTGTGGTCACTGATGTTATGGGAAACAATGCGCTTAGGAAGAGGGATTGTCATGGCTTCCAGAGCACTGAGACAGAAGATGCCATTTCAGTGCTACTGTAGAATTAAGTTCTTGCCCACATTTCCAGGACCAACCCCTACTGACCTTGTTTTGCAGATATGGGTAAGATGAATTTTGTCCGATGATAAATTCTCTGTGGTTTAAAAAATTCTCTTGAGAATTTTCTCAAATTTTTTAAAATTCTTTTTTCCCTTCCCTTTAGCTACAAAATGCATTTACCTCCAGCCAGATAAAATCCTCCAACTGCGTATGTGTGGACGCATTATAAGGATCTTCTTTGACACATGGGCTGTTAGTCAGAGCCAATTCTAATTATTAAAATGTATACCAGGCATTTTTGTCTCTTAAAATAGAATTGAAGCAGACTGCTAACATGTAAGCCCTAAGTCTGGTCATTGACATAAATGTCAGGCGGTTCTTCACCAATGAGTCTGGAGCGACAGGTTTCCCCCATCCCGGTTCAGATAGTTTTTAACAAGAATATTTTACAGCTCTCTCTTATAAGTCCTGATCCTTCTGGCGGTTTCCCCCTGCCCCGGGAGAGGCCGATGTCACCTCTCTAGGGCAGAGTTAGTTCCTCCAGCCTCTGTAGCTCTGTTCTTTCTGCAGGAACTCTTGGAAACAAGAGGGAAAGGTGTCATCCCCCAAAGACTGAAAACTGAGCTGTTTTTCTTCGCATTGAAAAGATGGCGGGAAAGCGGCAAAGAGAAGTAGTTCTCCAGGCTACACAGCTAGAGAGCGGTAGGACTCCAGAGCACTTGGCCTTCACTGTTACCCCTTGGGAGCGGTCAGTAAGCAGCATAAAGCTGTGTGCTGCGGCGAAGGAGTGGGTTCGAAGTCACAGTCAAGGGCAAGCTCTGTAACCCGACAGCTGCCCGCGTTCCACCTGGCAACACGCGCCACCTGTCTGAGCCTCACTTGCCTAATCTATATAATGGGGCTACTCCTATTTGCTCCGTAGCCCTCACTGCTTTGTCGTGATGCTCCAAGGAGATGTGTACTCAGAGGAGGGCTACAACAATAAAACGCCGTGCACGGACGCTCACTCGGAGGCTGACACAGAGCAGGGGCTCAGTACCGCGGCTCGAAAGAGCTCAGAGATCCTGTTCCACACGAAACGCACTTGATTCTAATTCTCTGTTTGGGAAGCTGTCTTCCCCACGGGACTGAGTCTGCCAAGGACAAAGACCAGAACTTGCCATCTCTGCCTCCACGGCACCTCGCCCCGTACCTGGCATCGAGAGAGCACCTGCAAACCGGCAGAGCTGGAGGGAGTGAGAGTGCTCCCGGCCCAGCCGGGGCAGCCCCAGCGGGAGCACCGGGCCCGAGTGCCGGCCGCGGCGCCGACAGCACCCGCCTGCGGCCAGCAGAGAGCAGCAGAGACCCCGAGTCCGGCCCCCTCCGCCCACAAGCCTCCCGCACCCCCCACGCCGCGTGCATCCGGACCGGGCCTCCTTCCATCGCTAACCTTGCGCCGCACTTGGCCTCTCTCCAAAGGGGTGGAAATCGGGCCCGGTTTGACTAAAATGTTTCCCCGAACCTAAGCAGTTTGCAAATTTCGGCCTGAAACTAGGGCAACGGGAGCAGTTTTAGTCAGCAAGGCCATTCCCAGTGTGAACTTAGACGCGGCATCCTTGAGGTCTGAAACTGCGGGGCAGGACAGCTTCCCACTTCAATGCATTTGACAAAAGGTCTTGCAGAATCTGGAAAGAACTCCCGGCTTTAGAAGATTGGAAACTGGAAAGTTCTGCTTTTTTGTTGTTGTTAAATAGCGCTTTCAAATGTCCCCTCGAGAGGGCTGCCTATCTACATATAATTTGATGTTCTACAGTGAAGTAGAGAGCCAGATGAAAGCCGCCCAGGCCCAGGTTGGGAGTCATTAAAGTGGCTGAATGAATGGTAATTATTTTAGCTGGCGGTGGGAAGAAGGGCCCAGCACACTGGTAAAGTGCATTGCCGGCTTCTGCTAACTGATGGGCCGACCTTATTATCTTTCTCGCTTGACACCGAAAGGCCGCTGGAACTAATGGCCTTTCAAGGGAAAGCAAAAGCTTTCTATTTATTTACTTTATTCTCTGGCTTTTACAGGGTTCCATTTTAATGCTCCTTAATTATGCTACAGCAGTTGAGTGTAGGGGTTAAGAGTATGGGCTTTGGAGTCAGACAAAACCAGGACCCCCATCCCACCTCCGCAGCTTCCCAGCTGCGTGGGCCGGGTCCCTCGCTTGAGCACTCCGAGTTTCATTTTCTTTTATCTGCAAAAGAGTGACTCTAATTCATGACTCGTAGGCTTATTGTGATGATTCAATGAGCTGATGCGTCTAAGGCACTTAGGCCGGAGCCCGTGCATGGTTAAGTACGCAGGAAATCGGAGCCCTTGCTACTCAAATAGTTGAACAATTGTGCACACATGCACACTCCCACACACTTGACGCATTCACCTGGAGAGTGGGCTGTGGCAGTGGTGATAAGATGCGCTGACAAAGAAACAAGGCTCCGAAGAATGAAGTCAGTGGCCAAAGCTGGTCATAAAGCCCTGGAGACGGACCTCAACCCCTGTGTGTCTGAAGCCAATGGCTAGAACGAAATCTCCCCCATCAACTTTGTTCTAGAGGGTTAGAGTGATCTCTCAGAGCCTGGGTGTCCCGGAATGGCCTGTGCCCCCTCAGGGGGTCAGCTGCGGGTAGGGGCACAGGTGGGGGTCCAAGAAGGATCTGTAAAGTTCATTTGTTGTCCTCGTTGGCCAAGAGTAATAGCATTTTCATTCATTTACTTATTGGACAAAAATTTACTGAACGAAAAAAAAATATTTACTGAACGAGGTCCCTATGGCAGGCACCGTGCTAGGCATGCTAAAACAGAAATGACTCAGACATGAGGACTGTCCTTCTGAAAGCTGGTTCTTTTCTTTAGGAAGTAGGAGCAGTGATGCTTTTCAGTTTATTCAGAATGATCAAATCGATCATTGTGGTAACATAACATAAGAACTAAGACGGAAGTTGCCATGGTTGGGTTTCTGCCTGGCTTTAACATCCATTGATTATTTGTTCTTTCTACATCACAAAACACATTGGTTTGCAAGTAGGAAAGTGTACCTGAATTTCCAGAACCTGCCGGCATGGTTGTACCTTATGGTATTAGCTAATGAAGTCTCGAAGACTGACCTTCAGCTTTTGAGGTCAAGCCATGTTAACACCGAGGTTTGTTTTTTTGTTTGTTTGTTTCATTTTTCAATTCTAGACTTACGCCTTTTAGAACTTTGACATTTTACACCATAAGTTTGTTCTGCCTGGCTTTTTTTTTTTTTTTAAATATTTTATTTATTTATTTGACAGAGATCACAAGCAGAGAGGCAGGCAGAGGGAGAGGAGGAAGCAGGCTCCCTGCCGAGTAGAGAGCCCGATGCGGGGCTCATTCCCAGAACCCTGAGATCATGACCTGAGCCGAAAGCAGAGCCTTAACCCACTTAGCCACCCAGGTGCCCCTGGCTTTTGTTTTTAAATTGTGTATAATTTCATAATTACAATAATTCTAGAAGCTCCTGGGGATAAGCCAGTCGAATGGACATCTCACCATCGCAATTAGGATTGGACACACAAAACCCCAGCCAAAGAGTTGGAAAATTTTGAAAATGGATCCCAACCACTTTCCCCCAAAGTGCTTTTTGTCATTAGCTAGAGGAAAGCAAGCTAACAGAGAACGGGTTTCGAGTGCCTCCAACCACATACGCTGCTGTTGCCTTCACAACATGAGCAAATCATTACCAGAAATCTGGGTTTTTTGTACCATCTAGTGGTACGTCCCAATACAACGGATACGTAAATGCTTTTTTAAGTTCACGGTTCTTTAAGAGACTCACTCTCTGAGGGCTCGGGTCAGGAGACTGTTTCATATAGAGGTTGTTGGGGGCAAGCAGACGGTCAGCTTTCTCTCCCCGCTGTTATTCTGAGCTTTGTGGCTGGATTCCTCACCTGTCCTGAGCAGGAGAGCTTCAGGTGTACAATGTAACAGATCCTAGGTGTGCACTAACCGCAAGAGTAAGGACAAGGGGCACACTTAACGCGGTGAGAGCAAAGAACAAAATGCGTTCACCACCACCTCGCTCTTCTTCCCTGGACGTTGTTTAAGGGCTCCCAGAACTAAGGGGCTTTTAAAACAATTTTTTAAAAAATGTAGCCCAAAGCATATAACATAAAATTGACTGTCTTAGCCATTTCTCAGTGCACAGTTCAGTAGTATCAAGTACATTCACCAGTGCGGTGCAACAGACCTCTAGAACTATTCATCTCGCAAAATGGAAAGTCTTTCTGGGGAACCACAGCTCCCGATTTACCCAGCTCCACTAACCGCGTTTACCAATGGATCGCTTGCAGGCAGATACTCCTCTAAGGGCCGGTGTTTTTACCGTGCTTATTAAATTACAATACAGAAATATGTGAATAATGGATAACTGTCATGAAAAAACAGTCATTATCACAAAAACAAATGGCTCTCCGCGCCCCCCCCACCCACCCAGGGGCCACTACCTCGGGAACAAAAGGATGATTTTGGCAGTCCTGGTGCCTTATCTTTTGTTAACCAAATTTCTGAGCTGAGTTCCTGTTTGCCAAGTGCCCTTGCTCCCGATGCCTAGGAGCTGGAGTTTGTAGATCTTTAGACGCAGGTATCTGTGAAAAGAAAAAGTTAAAATTATTATTTTTTAATTGCAGGATTATATCAAAGGAATTCCAGGCTCACCAGGGAAAAGGTGATCCTGGGGGCTAATGGAGGGAAAGTTTCCCTCTGGGTACCTGCTATAGGCTGCAGGTTTTGTCCACCTCTCCCCCTCCCCCACCCAGGCCCAGCCAACTTCTAGGTTTTAACCTAATCCCTGAGTATTTCCTGATGGTATTTGGAGGTGGGACTTTTGGGAGGTGGTTAGGTCCTGAAGATGGAGGCTTCACGAATGGGAACTGTTCCCTTATGTAAGGGACCCAGAGCAACCTTGCCTCTCCCCCCTCCCCCCCAGTGAGGACGCAGCAAAAAGGTGACCATCTATGAGAGAGGAAGCAGGCTCTCACAAGCCTGTGCAGACTTGGACTTGCAGCCTCCAGAACTGTGAGAAATAAATTTCTGTGGCTCATAAGCCACCCAGTCTGTGCTAATTCATTATGGCAACTCTAATGGAGAGAGACAGGGGCCTTGAGGGAAATTATTGAACCGCTGACAGCCTCAATTCCTCATCTGTTGGATGGGAATAACAACACCTACCTGTCATAAAGATAAACTGAAGTAAATTATATACTGTAACCAGCACATAGGAGGTGATCATTAAACACTCATTCCCTTCCCTCTCCTATTTATGGCAATATGTATACATACCTCCCAGAGCGTCAGTTTTTAAGTCTGTCAATTGCGTGGGTCACTGTGAGGTTCAAAATGCAGCAATGCATGTGAAAGTTACTTCGTAACAGACAATAGATGTTCTTTTAACAAATTCATTTTTATGGGGGCGCCTGGGTGGCTCAGTGGGTTAAAGTCTCTGCCTTCAGCTCAGGTCATGATCCCAGGGTCCTGGGATCGAGCCCCCGCATTGAGCGCTCTGCTCAGCGGGGAGCCTGCTTCCCCCTCTCTCTCTGCCTGCCTCTCTGCCTGCTTGTGATCTCTGTCTGTCAAATAAATAAATAAAATCTTTTTTTTTTTAATTCATTTTTATGTCTATAGAGTTGTAACTTATCAAGAAAGAAAATAATCATTGAATACAGGTAATTAGTATTTCCCAAAGAAGGTTATTAATATTGTCCTGATAAGCAAAGATTTGTCTTGAATCACTTAGATAATGCATGCGTCTGAAGGCAGGGCCCTGGCCTGGCCTGGGTCATCTCTGAAGGCTGTTTCTGACCCGGGGAGTGTATCACTCTCTTCCAGTCTCACAAAAAGAACAGGACTCAAAAAGAGAATGGCTCTGGGTTATCAGGGAAGCTTTGGAAGAACAAAACAGATTTTGCTGCTTCCCAATGATCACACCACTCAGGGAGAACCACTGTTGATTTTCTAAGAATTTTCTGCGTAAAACACGTATGAAAATTTTCTCATGAAAATAACACATGCTTGTAAAAAGTGCCAGCGGGGGCACCTGGGTGGATCAGTTGTTAAGCTTCTGCCTCCCACTAGGGTCATGATCCCGGGGTCCTGGGATCGAGCCCCACATGGGGCTCGGTGCTCATAGGGGAGCCTGCTTCTCTCTCTCAGCTCTGCCATTCCCTCCACATGTGCTATCTGGCTCTGTCTATCTCTCTGTCAAATAAATAAATAAAATTTTTTTTAAAAATCCGAACTCTTAAAAAAAAAAAAAAGCCCCAACAGCACAAAAGGGTATAACGTGAAAAGTAAAATGTCCCTGACCAACACCACCACACACAAATACACACTACACACACATCAGCTCCCCAAACCCACTCCACAAAGGAATTCACTGGTGACAGATTCTCTGAGATTCTCCCAGTAAATACCCACACATGTTCTTCCCATGTACAAACACACATATACTGGCTACACATATACATACACACATACACATGCTTGCATATGTTTTTCAGAGTCTTAGTCATATAAAAGATCATGATAAGGGCACCCAGGTGGCTCAGTCGGTTAAGCGTCTGCCTTCCCACTTGGGTCATGATTCCAGAGTCCTGGGATGGAGCCCCACATGGGGCTCCTTGCTCAGGGGAAGCCTGCTTCTCTCTCTGCCTGCAGGTCCCCCTGCTTGTGTGCTCTCACTCTCCCTCAAATAAATAAAATCTTAAAAAAAAAAAAAGATCATGATAAGGGGCATCTGGGCGGCTTGTCATTAAGCGTCTGCCTTCGGCTCAGGTCAAGATCCCAGTGTCCTGGAATCAAACTCATCATCGTTATCGGGCTCCCTGCTCAGTGGGAAGCCTGCTTCTCTCTCTTCTACTCCCTCTGCTTGCATTCCTTCCCTCCTGCCTCTCTCACTGTGTCTCTGTCAAATAAATAAATAAAACCCTGTTTTAAAACAAAGAAGATCATGATAAATGTGAATGATACCCATGAAATTGTGTTAACACTGTGCAAAGCAACAACTTCCGCCTGCCCTGCACACACACACTAACATCTCCTTTTCCAAAAACACACAAAGGGATAACACCAAACTGCCGTTTTGTAGCTTGCATTTCTCAATTAATGATAATTGCTTTCCATTTCGGCGTAGAGAAATCCACCTCTCTGTACCTCTCCCCCGTGTTTGACTGTATAGATGTATTATTTATTTAGCCGATTTGTTTTTGACAGAAACTGGGGCCACTTCCAGGTTTCTTGCTACTATTAATACTGTAATAAATAATTACACCACTTCGAATCATATGCATACATTTTACAATGAGCCTTAAGCCCCTGTGTGTGTGCAGTGCATGTATGGACAGTTTGTGTACTTAATAATATGCATTTTCATGACTAAAGATCTGCAGCATCATTTTTTAAAAAGATTTTATTTATTTATTTGACAGAGAGAGGGAGATCACAAGTAGGCAGAGAGAGAGGGGGAAGCAGGCTCCCCACTGAGCAGAGAGCCCGATGCGGGGCTCCATCCCAGGACTCTGAGATCATGACCAGAGCCAAAGGCAGAGGCGTAACCCACTGAGCCACCCAGGTGCCCCAGCAGCATCATTTTTTAAAGGTAGGCTGGTTGGGGTGTCTGGGGGCTCAGTGGGTTAAGCCTCTGCCTTTCACTCAGGTCATGATCTCAGGGTCCTGGGATGGAGCCCCGCATCGGGCTCTCAGGGAGACTGCTCCCTCCCCGCCGCCTGCCTCTTTGCCTACTTGTCATTTCTGTCTGTCAAATAAATAAATAAAATCTTAAAAAAAAATAAAGGTAGGTTTGTTTATTTATTTACTTATTTATGTCATCCCTTCACTCCATATGGGGCTCTAACTCACAACCCCGAAATTGGCATACTCCACTCACTGAGCCCGCCAGCCGTCCCTATAGCATCATTTTTAAAGGCTGTACATTATATGTATTGGATGGATGAAAGATAATCTCTTTAGCAAATGCCCTGCAGTTGGGGGTTTATGCTGTGCCTGATTTTTCATGATCATGAACAATGCAGCGTTGAACACCTATATACTGCGATCTTGGTGCTTTCATCAAATTCTTTTCCTCGGATACATTCCTAGAGGTGAGGTTGTCAGGCCGAGGGGTATGCCTATGTGGAAGAGCGGTCACTTCATTTCAGGTGGTGGTCCCCGGGGCCTGGGATCGAGCCCCACTAGATTCGACTAGACTTGGGCTCCCTGCTCAGCGGGAAGTCTGCTTCTCTCCCACTCCCCCTGCTTGTGTTCCTGCTCTGCCTGTCTCTCCCTCTGTCAGATAAATAAATAAAATCCAAGAAAGAAAGAAAAGGGAGAAAAGAAAGAAAGGAAGAAAAAAGAAAGAAAGAAAAGGGAGAAAAGAAAGAAAAAGAAACAAAGAAAGAAAAACGTCCAATTCTGTTCTGAGGATGTGCTACACAGAGTCCTCTCATAGGACAGCCTGGGCAGGGGCTTGGGGTTCTTTATATCAGATAGGTAGGCAGTTTCCAGCTCTCCTGTGGCTGCGAAGGTTAATAGTCCCAGGGAGTTCCAAGTTCTAACCCCAGGACTCTGTGAGTATCTTCAGCAACACGGCCAAGGGGAACTAAGGGTGCAGATGGCATTAAGGTTGCCAATCAGGCTCACTTAAAACAGGGGGATTATCCTGATTATCCCGGTGCCCAAGGGAATCACAAGGATCCCTGACAGTGGAAGAGGAAGCAGGCACTAGAGTTAGGGGTGCGAGCTTCTGGGGGGCTTCAACCTGTGAAAGGCATAAGCAGGGAGGAAGCAGAGGGGAACAGAGACTGGGGGACCAGGCACTCAGCGAACCGCGCTTCCCGCACCAGCGTGGCACATCTGCCCCCTCCCCCCACCCCCACTCCTGTTCTTCCTACAGCTCCTCGGTTGTTCCGACCCTGGCCTCTTCTTCGAGCCCGGGTATGGCAACTGTTGCTAAGCCTGGTTGTAAATACATTTGTTTCAAAACGTAGCCGTCAGCAACGGAAATGACTTTCGGGATCATCTCATTTTCCACATAGAGAAACAGAGACCTGGCAGGGTGGGGGCCTCAATCAAGAGGACAGCGAGCGAGCTGCAGAGTCTGAGCTGCAGAGTCCGGACTGGAATGCAGGGGTGGGGGTTGGGGGTTGCGGGAGGGGGTGGGTCCTCGCTCGGGGTTTGCAGCAGCCTTAGGAGAAGGCTGCCCGGGGGTGCCTGAGTGGCTCAGAGCCTTACGGGTCTGACTCTTGGTTTCCACTAGGGTCAGGATCTCAGAATATTCCGTCTTAGGAGACGGAAACCCTTGTCCCCTTGTCGGGCTCCCTGCTCAGCGGGGAGTCTGCTTCCCACCCCTCCCCCCGCGCGCGCGCACACACACACACACACACACACTCTCTCTCTCTCTCTCTCTCTCCCTAAAATAAATATATTTTTTAAAAGATTTTATTTATTTATTTGACAGAGAAAGACAGCGAAGAGAGGGAACACAAGCAGGGGGCCTGGGAGAGAGAAGCAGGCTTCCCACTGAGCAGCGAGCCTTAAGTGGGGCTTGATCCCAGCACGCTGGGATCATAACCTGAGCAGAAGGCCAACGCTTAACGACGGAGACACCCAGGAGCCCCAAAATATTAAAAAAAAAAAAAGAGGGGCCCCTGCGTGACTCAGTCGGTTTAAGTGTCTGACTTCAGCTCAGGTCATGATCTCAGGGTCCTGGAACTGGGCCCCAGGTCAGACTCCCTGCTCAGCAGGGAGCCTGCTTCTCCCTGTCCCCCTGCGCCTCCCCCATGAGTGCTCGCCCTCCCTCCCTCTCTTTCTAATAAATAAAATCTTAGCCCCCCACCCCAAAAAGTCTGCTCATTTGGAACGATTAGTGGAGGGTCACCGTTTTCACCAAAAAAGTAACCATCACTGCTATAAATAGACTCGACTTGCCTCAAAGCCTAATCATTAAAAGGGGAAAAAAACCACAAAAAAAACCCACAAAAAACAAAACCAGACTGCTCTTTGAGGCTTAATTTAATCTTAATTAAATTTATTTAAAAATAACGATAAAACTGTAAGCCTTATAAAAATGCGTGAGCCCACTTCATTCCCACTAATGTGTAAAAATTCACAGCGACGTACAGTTTTAAAGTCTTACACAGTAAAGGCATTGAGATGGGCCATTGCATTATTAACTGCACATGTGGAAGATACAAATGGTTTACTAAATTGTTTTCAATTCATTATATCAAGCTAGGGAAACCATTATGGAAAGGGCAGAAATCGTGTTTGTGGGGAAGAGAGAATGATATTCTAGTTAGCATTTATTTGTGGAGATGACTTTATTTCCAGTACTACCCACGATGCTCATTTGTACAACGGAAGAGTGCTCCAGCACCACTCTCAACTGGATATGCAAACATTCTTACTTGGAACGCTTTTTTTTTTTTTTAAAGACTTTATTATTTTTTTAAGTAATCTCTACACCCAACATGGAGCTCCAACTCACAACCTTGAGATGAAGAGTCACAGGCTTTCCGACTGAGCCAGCCACGTACCCCTCTTACTTGGAATCCTTAAGATGGTCTTTGCTACTAGAAAAAGGAAGTTGTCACCTTTTTCTTGTTTGTTTGGGGCAGCAGCTGAAGAGTCAGTCAACCATGTCACTTGCCCATTCCCCAAAATTGTAGAGAAAGAACCCATCTGCTAATTCTACACCCCTCACCCCCAAACTAGCATCTCACAAGATTATCAACGAGGAGTGTAGATGAACCCCCCAGACAACACACAGGGCCAGCCACCCCAACTTTGCATGCTAATTTTTAATTCCAAGAGTAAAATGCCAAAAGTGAGTCAAAGAAATGCTTTGCGAGTCAACTTTTTGCAAGTGAGGTGGGACTTAAGTCCAGGCTTAAGCAGGAGTTGATCTGGGTGGGGAGTGACTGGTGTATGCTGGCAGGGCAGGGGTCTCTCAGAGGCAGGAGACCTTGCTTCCCTCTTTATTACTGTGGGGAAACGAATTTCAACTTCATCCAAGAGAGCTTCGGAATCTGCAAGGAAGTGTTATCAGATTTTACCAGGCTGCGGAAGATGCCAACCTTCTTGGAATCATTTCTTCTTTTTCCCCAAATAGCATATTAAGAGTTCAATCCTGATGGTACATATTATCTTTGAGTGCAGATGAATCTTTCCAGCAGCAGCCAAGAGAAGCGCACACTTGTATAATTACACATCACAAGCGCTAGGACCAGCCCCCACCCTGAATTTCTCCAACCAGCACCTAAAAAAGAACATGGCTTTTGAAGGTAAATAACTCTGAAAGAAACTGTATTAGCCAAGTATCTTTTCTCTCACTAAATCTAGGAAACATATGTACCACATTGGGAAAAAACGTAGTCTCGAGACAGTTACTGTATTACACTGCCAAGGTCACACATTCACTCATGCAAGATCTGTGGTCTTTATTTACACAGCAGATGGGAGGAAAAAGATCCAAGAGTCACATTGGCGTTAACCCTCAATAAGTAGTATGATAGGGAGAACTGGTCCCTGACACTGAAAGAGCTAAGGGGAAGGTTTCATTGTTTGTGCAAGCCAGGTGGGCCCCTGGGGGTGGCTGGGAGGGGTCACCAGGGTCCAGCTTAACACCTGCGGTGGTCCCCAGAGTCCCCAGCCTCAAAGTGAGGGCAGAAAGAAACTCAGGGAACTGCAATTAAGAAATGCTCTTGGCACGGAACTTAGTCGAGGCCCAGTCTGGAACGGGGCAGTCTGCTAACTAATTTCCAATACGTTCATTCTCAGGTTTCTCAACAACTCCATTTGGAATTACTTTTTTTTTTAGAACGGAGGTATCAAAAATTCCAAGCAAAAGAACTTCATTCACCAGAGACTTCCCAAACCTTCTCAGCTTCCTTCTAGACTCTGAGGATGCAGGCAATGCCTAGCCTCAACTTCCTCAATGGGTCTAGCCCACCCCGTTTTCATTCTGCCTTTGGCAGAGGCAGGAGTGCGGCTGGCCAGGGTCTGGATTAAGGCTAGAAAGCTGCCGGCCGTTCCTCGTATCTCCTCTGTTCACTGGGCAAATTGGGACCATACCCCACAGGACCCCCCAGGGTCAGTCTTGGTTTGAAAACCCCTGCTGGTAGAGGGTAAGGGGACTGATTTCTAAGTAGGAGGGTTAGTACAGGGAAGGTGGGAGAGGCAGGCAGGGGTCCGCTACGGTTCTCATCCCTGAACCGCTCTTTTCACGGTTCCCTGTGTTGGTGAGTCACTAAAGTGTGAAAACTCCCACCACAGGACGTAGGTGCCAAAGAAGAGAAGATCGGATTTTAAGGGGAACAGCACCGTTCTTGGCTCGATGCTCTTTAGTGATGGAAAGAAAAAAGGACGCTGCCATCTCTAGACTCTGGATTCACAGTAGAAAATCATGAGCAGGTTTGGGAATAGGAGTTCTCTTCTTCGGACTGAGGTTCAATAGAAGAACACATTTCTTCGCTCTGGCGACTGGCTTTCTGGAAAACAGGATAAGCACGATGAGGAAGCAGCCATCTGAATCCCGACCCCACCGCTGCCTCGTTGTGTGACCTTAGGCGAGTTCCCTAGTCTCTCTGAGCCCCACATTCTCACCTGTTAAACGAGGCCGCTAATACCCCTCCCAAGATTCTGGGAAGGAGCAAGTGAATTAAACACACGGAAAGCCCTTCAAACAGGGCCTGGCACATATACGCTCAACCAATGTTAGCTACTATTTTATTAAAGAGGCAGGGTCTTCAGGGCACCTGGGTGGCTCAGTCGGTTAAGCCTCCAACACTTGGTTTCGGCTCAGGTCCTGATTTTGGGGTTGGGAGAGGAAGCCCAGTGCTTATAGGGAGTCTGCTTGAGATTCTCTCTCTCCCTCTCCTGCTGCCCCTTCCCCCAACATGTACACGGGCTATCTCTTTCTCTCTCTCAAATAAATAAAATCTTTATATAGACTTAAAAAAGAGGCACTGTCATTTTATGTAGTAGAGTAGAATTGGCATCGTAGGGAAGACCAAGGACTTGGAGGTCAGAGAAAGTGGACTCTGGTACTCACTGACCTTGACGTT
This sequence comes from Mustela nivalis, assembly GCF_964662115.1. NCBI lineage: Eukaryota > Metazoa > Chordata > Mammalia > Carnivora > Mustelidae > Mustela > Mustela nivalis. The sequence continues at coordinate 14,853,513 of NC_139040.1, forward strand.
GGGCTAATTATTTAACCTCCCTAAACCTCAATTTTCCTGTCCTGTGAATCAGGATAAATATAGCACCTACCTCATAGGTAGCTACTGGTTCTTCTTTTGCTTCACGTCAGTGAATCTTACCGTTCTCATCTCAAATGACCTTTTACTTCCTTCTACCCCAGCCAGCCATTCCTACGGCAGGACGCTAGACTCTGTCATTGCCCAAACACGTGGCACGTGTTTTCAATTTCAAACATCTACTCTCCACCTCCCACTTCCCATGTCATTGGCATATTTAGTCTTAGCGCTACCTGTTTCCATAACCTAATCCTCCAGTCCTACAACCTCCACTACCCCTTTGGCTCAGGTCACGATCCCAGGCTCCTGGGATCGAGCCCCACGTCAGGCTCCGTGCTTGGCAGGGAAGCGTGCTTCTCCCTTTCCTGTTTCCCTGCTTGTGTTCTGCGTCTCGCGGTCTCTGCCTCTCTTGTCAAATAAATAAAATAAATAAATAAAACCTTTAATTTAAAAAAGGGGGCTCTGATATTTGCCTTCTATCTGTATGATAATGGGAATGATCAAACAAAGATGAAGAGATCAAATGATGACTGGCGAGGATGAGGATAGCCCCATGGGGAAGGTCACCGAGAGCAGAGAAGGACCACATGGCAGCACGGACACTGTCTGGGAGGAGGGAACACGGTAACATTGAACGGGTCCAAAAGGAGAATGAGGACACAGGTGCACGTCGATTGGCAGGTGTGTTTGTGGGGAGTCAGAAGAGTCCTAATCAGATGACCTCTGTTTTCTCCATCAACTCTGCGGCAAGAGCATCAGCTGAGGGTGCGAATCTGGGGTTGAAAAGTGGGCAGGTATGGCAGTCGTCAGTTTCCTGAGGGCCCAGCTGAAGTCTGAGGTCAGGAGTCGCAAGTACAAACAGCTGGGCAGGGTGATCTTCCCAAGGGCTGTTTGGTTGACGTGAGGCACAGAAGGGAGCCAGCGAGGTTCATGCGGGATGGAGGCTTTGGCAGGTGAAGGCAGTGGTTGCGGGGTGGGGTGGGGGGAGGTGTGGAGAAAAGTTGCTCAGGGAGGTTTAGGGAGGTTAAGTAACTTGCCTCGGCTAGCAGGAGGGGACTGGGCACATATCGGTGGGGGACGAGGAGACTCGACCTTCCTTCCTTTGACCAATCTCTCAGATGACCTCTGGTGCCTCACACCAGATCTTTCAGAACTACTGATTCCTACTGAAAGTCATCCAGTTCACTCTAGATCCAGTTCACTGGTTATCCAGTTCACTGATAAAGACTCATAAAAAATATACAAAGAATCAAACGTCTAGAGGCAATGGAGCTCTGTGCCAAATCTACCAGAAGTGCGTACACGGAATCTGTGCCTTTCCCAAGCTCTCCCGTGGTGCTCACCATCAGCCAAGATCTGGGAACTTGAAGAGTAGGGGCTTTGCTGGGGCGCCCAGAAGTGGCCGCCTTCCCAGTCCCCGTGCCCTGCTGCCTCCCTCTGCCCAAGGCCACAGGGGCCGGACAGCTGACTTGGGACGGTTGGCATAACCAAGTACCCACTCCCCATCTCCCTTCAACTGATCTCTGCTCCATAAATCCATCCCCTTGACCTTCGCCCAAGGTACTGTTGTTCATGTGCCCGCTTTCCCAGCATTCCCTCCCCTTATTCTAGGACAGTGTCCCGGCCACAGATAGTCAGGGAACCCATAGGCAGTGAAACGATCTTACCAGTTGCCAACTCTCACTGTGGTACACTTGATTGAACTTGGAATTGTTTTTTAGGATTTATGTGTACTGTCATTTATGACTGAAGATGGCTTTAAGATGGAGAGCAAAGAAGCAGCCACCTGCTGCTGTGTGATCTTAGGGCAAGTCCTGTCACCTGTTTGAAACTCTGTCTTCTCATCTACAAAATGAGAATATTCATTCAATCCTTATTCCCCGAAGACCTGTTGTGTAAGACACCAAAGATAGGCACATACACAATTCGCCAGGGCACTGTGGGCACGGAGCAGGACGGCGGGTGTGGGATCCGGCCCACAGGCCACACCCATACGTGTTGTTGCTGCTATTTTTGGCCTAGGAACAATTTTAGGCATCAAGTTTTCAGTAATTCTAAGGCTTAACATTGAAAAACGTACAACCTATTCACAAGTACTTAGAGGAGACTTTATAATCCTGACTTTAATTAATTAATTAATTAATCTCAGGTAGAGATTGTTGTGAAGCGTGACTCAGTCACGCTAAAACTCTTGAACCAGCCCTAAATCCAACTCTTCTCTTGGCCATGGCCAATTAATCACCGACGGTGACTTATGGCTTGTCCGCTAGTCTGTCTTACCCAAGGGCTTCAAACAAAATAATCTGTACCGTGTCAAAGATGTATTTTTACTATTTCCTTCTTCAACGTTCTGTTGTTTCCAGCACTCTCTCAAATACGTATTCCCCTCTGTGCCGGGCTCTGTTGCAGATGCTGGGATGTGGGTACACACCTCTCAGTGCCCTGGCTCTTAAGAAGCTAACATTCTAGTGAGATCTACTACTATGGGCTCCTCACGCCCATAGCCCAGAGCAGCCTGAGGCATACAAGATACCCTCCTCCCCAACGTCACTTTTTTTTTTTATTTGACAGACAGAGATCACAAGTAGGCAGAGAGGCAGGTAGAGAGAGAGGGAGGAAGCAGGATCCCTGCCGAGCAGAGAGCCCGATGCGGGGCTCAATCCCAGGACCCTGAGATCATGACCTGAGCCGAAGGCAGAGGCTTTAACCCACTGAGCCACCCAGGCACCCCTCCAATGTCACTTTTTGATGGCTTACTGCGTGCCAGTCTTACTCTGTGTTCTTGGTGGCTTACTTTTAATGGCATACTGTGGCTAATTAACACTGGAATATAGATCCTAAGCATTTACACGGGGGCACACTATCTTAATCCTCATTTTACAAATAAGCCAGCCGAGGAACGGAGAGGTTAAAGAAACGTGCCCAAGTTTCTGAGACTAGTACATCATGAACCCAGATTAGAACCACATTCCCATTTGGAAGTTCCTACTAACACCACTTTCAAATTGAATGTGGAGCCCAGAGTCCTGGCTTTTAGCCTCAGATGGTATTTTCCTGGGCTGCGGAGTTCCGGGGTGGCCCTCTGTGCTGGGCTGAAAACTCAACATCTGGGGCAAGCAAACTAATCTGCATGAATTCGTTCATTTCGCTGAGTCATCTGGGTTAAATCCTGCCCAGGTAAAAACTCCATAGAGCTGCTCAGATTGCAAAATGAGAAAATGGTAAAGAAAAAAAAAAAAAGGTCAAGACATTTTGCAAGGCACCAAGTACATGGGCTCTTTGAGACTAAGATGAAACAAACTGCAACTATGAAAATACTAAGTAATAGAAATCGGGGTCATACCAGTTGAAGAGCCTGGTTTTCACACTATGAGCTTCTCCTCAAGTTGTGTTCCCAAGCTATAGGGACAAAGTATCAAAGGTAGAACCCCACACCCACTTGCACTTGCAAAGCTGGCATTGCCGGGTCCACCATCTGGGGGAAAATAGGTTTTCTTTTCTAGAAAGGAGGAACGCGATTCGAAATCTCCAGGGACTCCAAATGCCTGATCCTCAGTTTATTTCTAAAGATTATTTATTTTTTATTTGAGAGAAAGAGAGAGCGGGAATATGAGCAGGGGCAGGGGTAGAGAGGGAGAAGCAGACTCCCCGCTGAGCAAGGAGGCCTATGCGGGACTCGATCTCAGGACCCTGGATTGACTGAGCCACCACCCAGGTGCCCCCCACCCCTCAGCTGATAGACACGGGGCATATTTCCTCTCATCAGATGTTACAAAAACAGAGAAGTTTCTGGTTTTAAGGTACCTTGGGGTCTCATTCCCATCTCGTTCCCAGGCAGCATTCCTGACTTCCCCAACAGATCCTAGACCATCCAGCCCATGAATACAACTAATGTCAGTGTTAGTAGGAGAGCGTGAAGTTCTCGGTAGTCAGACTTGGTGATAAACATTTCAGAATGTGTCTAGAAGTTTCAGAAATAGGATCACGCCTGCTTCATAATTTTGCCATAATGTGCCTGGCGTATAGTAGATGTTCACTAAATATTTGCTGCATCGGGTTTGAACTGTATAGTCATTATGTTTGGGAGGTGAGGATTTGAGCCATCTGTGTTCTAACCAACTGTTGAAACAGGGCTCTGCTGTGTGTATGCACAGACATATATGGAAACACGGCTGGCCTAAGTTTTCCTCTGAATCCAGTAGGAACAGATTTTTGAGAAAGAGTACAGGGGTGGGAATTGTCATGGGTTTCCCAAGCATGACATTTTTATGATTTACTCTTGAAGCCCATTCCGAATCAAACTCTGGAAATGACAAGAGTGGTATTTTAATGGGAAGTTTGTTTTTGACATTAGGCCGGAACACGGTGCCTGACTTCAGTAGGCTATGCTGAACAGGCCCTTTATGTACTATATATTTAGTTCCGCATAAAGGCAACTTCTAGCAATTTCTTTCAGGCATGGAACACTACAACTACAGACACGTGTGAAAATTCGTGCAGAGTTCGGAATGCCAGAGGATGCGGACTTGGCCCCGTGAAACCATCAAATATATATTATTACAAATATTTCTATAGGAAAGGCAAATTTTGTAGATTGGGTTGTTCTGTTGGTGAAAGTGTACTTCAGGCCAGTTGTCCCTCAGCCTTTTACAAAGAAGGGAGTCTTGTTTTTTGGGTAGGCATTTGGCATCTAGTAAGCGATGATTAAACATTGGTTGGGTAAGTGAGTGAATGAAGAAGTGAATGAGCCTTAAGGGGGTGGGGGTTAGTTCAGCGGGAGGGGTGGTGCCAGGGCACAGGCGCCCGAGGGAGACCGAGCAGGAGGGGCCCAGGGCACAGGCATGAGCCACAGCCAGCCAGGCACGGCGGCGTCTCCAGGCACCCATGGGACCGCCTCTACGGTGGCTTTGAATTTTAATGCTTGGAGCAGATGGCTGGTATAGATTGCCCTTGTTTCTGCCCAGGAAATAGTCATCACGGCCAGTTGCCAACCTGTCTAGAGGATAGAGTTTGAGCCTGTAGGTATGTCAGAGAATTCTGTTTCCCAAGCAGATTATTTGGTGGCTGATGGCGAGGTGGAGGCAGGATCCTAGGATTTTAGGCAACAGCCTAAATCCTTTTTCTAGACTAAGTCCAAGTCCACAGACTGGGGTGACTATTCGGGGCCAACTAACCCTGAATCATTAGTCTACGGAACACTGCAGCAGAACATTCCATCCCTCCGAAGCCCCATGTCTGAAGAGGGAGCAATTAGCCTTGGCACCCCACCTCGTGGCCAACTCGCTCTTGACGACAGCCAATCGAAGGCGGTCCTCCGAGTATCTGGAGGCAATTTCCTTACCGTGGGCTGAGCTGGGAGGCAAGTCGCAGAGTGATCCGGGGCCTCCGGCTACCTGGGCAGAGCTGTAGTCCTCCCACACGGCAGATTCCTGAGGATGGGCGAGGTGTTGGTCTTGCTGGAGGAGACTTAGAAAGGGCTCATATTTCCCATCGGGCTGGGGTTCTAGAACCATGTGCTCACTGGAGTAGGCGTGAGAGTAGCCAGGCTCTGAGCAGCTGGGGCTGCCCAGGAAGGGGTACTGCCACGGCTCGTCAGACGGATCAGAGGGGCTCCCCGCCAGGGGCACTGGGTACTGATCCGGCATCGGGACACTGGGCCCATTCAAGCTGCAGTTGGTGGCACCATAAGCAAAAGATGCTTCTGACTCTGGCTTTGTCCACTGGGAAGAGAAACGCCACTGATTTGGAGGCATGTCACTATCTGGGAAGGAAAGATTTATAAGACATGTTAGGGGCTTATTGTTTTCAAAATGGAAATAGCAGCATTTTTTCTGGTTACTACAGACTCTTTTTTAATGTGAAGAAAATATAGAAAAAGTAAAAAAAAAAAAAAGAGAGAGAGAGAGAGAGAGAGAGAAAGACCCCCCGAAAACAAAAAAGAAAACAAGCCCCTCTCTTGACTGCAATACCCAGAGACCACCATTGTCTCCCTTTAGGCATACTTCTTTCTGGGATTTGCTTCTATTTAGGTCCACATGGTTTTTTGGGTTTTTTTTAAAGATTTTTTTTTTAAAGATTTTATTTATTCATCTGTCAGAGAGAGTGAGCACAGGCAGAGGCAGAAGCAGGCTCCCTGCTGAGCAAGGAGCCCGATGTGGGACTCGATCCCCGGATGCTGGGATCATGACCCGAGCCGAAGGCAGCTGCCCAACCAACTGAGCCACCCAGGTGTCCCTTTTTTAAAGATTTTATTTATTTATTTGACGGAGAGAGATCACAAGTAGGCAGAGAGGCAGGCAGAGAGAGAGAGGGAAGCAGGCTCCCCGCCAAGCAGAGAGCCCAATGTGGGACTCGATCCCAGGACCCTGAGATTATGACCTGAGCCGAAGGCAGCGGCTTAACCACTGAGCCACCCAGGTGCCCCGGTCCACATGGTTTTCACATCACATAGGATTTTTAAGGCTGCTTTGGCATCATTAAAATATCACAAATATCCGCCCACGGCAACGAGTAGAGCCCGCAGCAGCACAGTGTTTAGTTAGATTAACAAGACTGTGATGAACATCTTTGCACCCATGTCCAACAAGCCCCTCAAGGAAACTTCTATAAGTAAAATCGCTTGATTAAAAAGGTGATTTGGCGGGGCGCCTGGGTGGCTCAGTGAGTTAAGCCACTGCCTTCGGCTCAGGTCATGATCTCAGAGTCCTGGGATCGAGCCCCACATCGGGCTCTCTGCTCAGCAGGGAGCCTGCTTCCTCCTCTCTCTCTGCCTGCCTCTCTGCCTGCTTGTGACCTCTGTCTGTCAAATAAATAAATAAAATCTTAAAAAAAAAAAAAAAAAAAAAAAAGGTGATTTGGAAAGGAAGGAAGGAAGGAAGGGAGGGAGGGAAAGAAAAGGAAAGGTGTTTGTGTTTGGTTGTTGCTGGTTGGTTTGATTTTATAGCTCGTGGTTGGAATACACCAACTAGAACTTTATAAAGGGTTTAACGCTTGCCCTTGTATAACTCACTCATACAAGTCTAGGGGTCAAAACCCCATTTTCTAGAGGGACCAGGGGCATGGACCAAATTAGCAAAGCAGATTAGTCAGGGTAAGGAAGTGAGTGCTTTGACCTCTTCCTGCAAAAGCAAAATGCTCGAGGTCAAAGTAGTGACTCAGTTTCTTCTTGCAAGGTTCTTGCGCACTAGCAAGGGGGCATGGAGTCTCTTCTGGTCTCAGAGATACTATTCTCATTGTGCCTAGGGTAGCAGCTGAAACCGAGTTTTCACAAAGTCTAGGGCAGCTCATGACATGGATGGATGTTTTCCCCATTCGCAACACCCACTCGGGCAAGAAGGGAGGGGGACGGAGCGCTGGCAGATGGTGCTTAAAGCCTAGAGCCTCTCATCTATGGAAGATAATGAAGGGGGGCGTGGGCGTGGAGACAAAGGAAGACTGGAGGGCTGGAGAGACTGTCTGGTTCCCTTCCCCCCACCCTCCACCCCACGTGCGCCTCTCCCAGCTCCCCCAGTGTTCCACTTCCCTTGATTTCGTACAAGATAAACGCATCTTGAGTGATCTGCAGTGACACTGAAGCACCTCCCCCCACACACACACCTGCCCTCCCATCATAGCTTGTCGTGTAATCCAGATGAGAGCAAAAGAAGTCCTAACCTACATGACATGGACATTCTACCCAGCGTTTCACATCACTCGCGATGAGTAAGGAGCGATGGTTGGCCTCTCTTGATGAAACCAAGGGCAGAGAAACATCTTAAGATTTGTTCTTTGGTGATGAATGCTACTTTTGAAAATTGGTATCTGCAGAGCGGTAGCCACTGTGCAGCACAAAATGAGCGGTTAAGCTGACTTAGTATAATCACTAGGCATGCTTCACGTTGAGTGAGATAACTGTGCATGCTCTGAGCACAAGTTAGAAACAATGTGTAGCCCCACAAGCGGGCAGTTGCCATCCAAACTGGCCTTACAGATTTCAGATATACGACCTAGAGGCTGAATGCTTGAAATGGACAAGGCAGGGTGCCAGTGGCTTTTGAATATTTAACTGCTTCCTTTCCAGAATTTTCTTTTTTCTTTTCTTTTTTTTAAGCCTTCCAGAATTTTCCGATCAAAACGTTCAGGGGAGTGGGTAGTGTGCCACTGTCCAAGGTTCCACTGGTCACTGCGTGCACCAGAGCACAGCTGGGATGGCGACAGGAAGGAGGCAGCGTCTCACATCCCAAGTTCACAGCAACCGCATGGTGGGCCTTGGATGACTTGAGGAAAGTCATTTTTCCAGAGGAGACTTGGATGTTGGTGCCTTATGGAGTGGAGGCCCTGAATTTTGGGTGGGGGGGGCACTCTTCCCGGCAGCCGTGCTCCCCTACCCTGTGAACTGTGAAAGCATTCTAAGCCACAGCTCTGACTGGCTCAAGGTGGCTGCAGCCGCTGCTAGAAGTGACCTTGGAGACACTTTCTTAACCAAGGTCCCCCCGCTCTTAGTTACCTCCAGAGAAAAGAGGGAGGGAGCCCCAGGGAAGACGGCTGCTTTATCAAACCCCAAACTACATGAATGAATGGAGACCAGTCCAGGAACATTTCAGTTCTGGGACACTCAGAGCAGCCTGGATTTTCCTTTCACGTGGAATAAAAAAGGCTTCCATCCCCAACGCTCCCAGCTCTGAGCATCTAGACCATGCCTCCCAGTCCCATCCTAGCCTCGAGAGAGGGTTGGGGAGGGGCGCCGGGGTAGCTCAGTGGGTTAAAGCCTCTGCTTTCGGCTCAGGTCACGATCTCAGGGTCTTGGGACAGGGAGCCTGCTTCCCCCTCTCTCTCTGCTGGCCTCTCTGTCTACTTGTGATCTCTCTCACTGTCAAAATCTTTAAAAAAAAAAAGAGAGAGAGAGAGAGTGCTGGGGAAGGGGAGAGTCCAGGGCTGAGCGTAAGAGCCCACAGCCACAGCAGCCCTTGAAGGCTGATGTGGAGGGTTGATGGCATGGAAGAGAATTTTCAGAAGCCACTGCTCAGTGTGTGTCCATTTCCAGGAAATGATACACCAGAGGTGGGTAAGAGCGATTGCAAATCCACAAGAATTTTGTTTACTGAGCACTTATCTTGGGCAGGCACTTGGCTCAGTGCTCTGCCCACCTGAGCTCACGTGATCCTCACAGCAACCCAGCTGACAAAATAAAGACTTGGAGTGGCTAAGGTGACTTGCCCAAGGCCACGCAACGCAGCCAGCAAACGCTCTGCCTGCCTGATTCCAAAACTCATGCCCTTAGCAGCTCTGTCTCCCCAGTATTGCAAAGAAGGCAGTGCGCGCGCCACGTGCTCTCACACACTCCTGCGTCTGGACTGTTTCTGGGGGCAACTGATATGCACCCTTTGATCCAATCATTTCCCTTACAACGATTTAGGGATGTAATCAAGGATGTGTGCAAAAATGTAGCTATGAGGATATTCAAAAGGATATTTGTAATATAGTGACAAATTGGTAATAATCTGATGTCCAAAAATTATAATAGATTTGGTACATCTATAAAAGATACCCTGGAGCCATTAAAATGATGTTGTAGGAGTGCCTGGGGGGACTCAGTCAGTTAAGCAGCTGCCTTCGGCTCAGATCATGATCTCTGTGTCCTGGGATATTTACATGTATATATACAAGTGTGTATATGTATATATATACACACACACATGACTTATGTACAAAATGATGTCATGGTATAAAACTTAGCATGTATGCATAAGCACCGGTGCTTCTGTCCTGAATGCTTGTCTTTGTTTTCTAATTTTCAAAAAAATAACAGTACTTTTGTGATTAAAACATTTTTTTAAATAAAAACTGAGGAAGCCCCTTGACTCATTAGATCAGAGTCACGGTTGTAAAAGACCAATCCGTAACGGCCAGCTTTCCTTCCACCCATCCTTCCTTCTCGTCCTCCTCCCCTTCCTCTTTCTCTGCCTTTAATACAAATCCTGCTTTATGATGAAGGGAAAACCTAGCACCCTGAGAACACTCCCTTCTTGCACCATGACAGTCCAACCTTCGGCTCGTCTGATCTGTACGCACTGACTCTCCCTTCTCTGCCTTCCTGGCTAGTGGCACCGGCCTCTTATTCATTCACCCCAGAAACAAAGAGGATATTGTTTGTATTAGCTGAGGTTGAAACAACACCAGGGACAGAAGGACAGCTTACAGGACACGGTCCTGTGCCGGGGTGCTAGGGCGCCCTGCTGGGTCCCACTCCCTCCTTTATATCGCCTTCCCGGGGTACCCAGTCGTTTGCTGATTATCCAGAGCCTTTTCCTGGGTGGAAATGAAGACGAAACACAGAACACGGGCAGTTTTTGAGAGTGGCTGAGAGCTCAGGATGGGAGTTGAACTGGCTAGCCTCACTTTTCTTCCCAAGATAATGGGCACAATGGAAGTTAAGCAATAGCTGGTGTGAGGATTCAATGAGCGCATCCATGTGGGAGCCCCCAGCAAAGCGCCCCGCACACAAGACGTGCTCCGTAATTGTTACCCTTCGCGAAAGTCCTTCTAGGTGCTTAGGAACACACTCATCCACCTTCTCACAGCAGCCCTTTCCTGAGGCTGGAAGACCCTGTCCTCCGCCTTTTGAAGCTTCTCTGGTTACCTACTCTGAAATCCTCCATGTCCTTTTCAAAGGCAGATAATTCAAAAATGCCTTCAGCCTGCGTTTTCCAAAGTCCAGCCAGTGTGAAATATACATAAATAAATTAAAAAATAATTTGGATTTGGGGAAAACAGTCAGGAAATTCGATGGCATTTCCTAGCCACATGGGCCCCTGTATTTGGGCTCCACATATTTGGCTTGACAGAGCGCCCTTAGAAAGTGGCCGAGTCGTAACGGGAGCCTGTGAATGGGGGCCTGTTCTGTTGGGCACACGGTTCAGCCAGGGCTTGGCGGCCTGGGGCCGGCCTGCAGGGACTGAGAGGCTGCTAACGGTCAGTAATGAAAGGCCACTTCATGGATTTCCCACCATTTCCGAAGCTGTGGGGCTCTCACAGAACCCGTCTTGTGGGAACCCCTGGGGGATGGGCCTTCTTTCACGGGGCCTCCCGTGTGGCAAGAGAACTTACGAGATTGACTCTTAACCGTGCTGAGAGGCCTCGAGGAAGACAGGCCTTCCTCTACCCAGTCAGCGGGACCAAACTTTGCCCCACCTGCCCCGCACTCCGTGAGCAAGACATCTTCACCGTCAAGGGAGCCGGGAGATTTTCACAGGGTGAATGCAACCCGGAGAGTAAGTGGAGAAGATGGCTGCCTGTCTGTTCGGCCTGGGAAGGTTGGCTTGGGCAAGAAGCAGGGCCACGTCCAAGTTCCCTTCACGCACGGGAACATCACAGAAGAGAATGAAATCAGAAGGCATAGGAAACCATATAGCCGCCACATGGCACAAGACCCTAGAAAATGCGTAGGTGTCCAGGAGGGGCCTGTTGCTCTGCGATCTTAGTGCTTTGAATGCAGGCCCCCCTATCGCTCTAGCCACTCAAAAACACATCAAGATTTCCTACGAGCACACAACCAGAACGAACACGTACATAGCACTATGTGCCAGTGGACACGCACGATCTCATGGACCCCTCCTACAGTTCAATAATACTCCGCTGTAGAGAGCAGGCAGTGGAGGTATGGACAGAGGAAGGGGTGTGCCCTGAGATCACGTCGTTAATAAATGGTGGAGCTGGTTCTAAAGCCACACGCCCCACTCTCCTCAGTGACTCCATCTACAGCAGACATCTGAATCACGATCTCATTCATTCAGACGATATTTACCGCGCACCTTCCATGTGTCTTGGGAAGTAGCAATTAACGCAGAGGCCCTGCAGGTGATTCAGAGTTTAGACGATGGGAGGAGACAAGAAAGAAAACACGTAAATGGATAATATACTAAAATAAAATAAAATAAAAATAGTGTAAGAAGACAGAGGGTGATGGGGGGAGGGTGTTTCTATTTTTTGAACAGATCGTGCAGAGAGGGCCTGGCTGGAGAGGTGACATTCCGATGGAGAGCTGCATGGAGAAAAGGGGAAAGTCATGCAGTTATCTAGGGAAAGAGCATTTCAGGGAAAGGGATGGGGAGCTCCAAAGATCCTGCGGCAGGACTGTACTTGGCATGTTCTACAAATAGTAGGAGACTAGATTGGATGAGATGAGGAGGGGGTGGCTGGATATGAAATCAGAATGAAAACAGGGCCCCATGCAAGACTTTGGATTTGATTCCGGGTGAGACAGGAAGCTACTGGAAGGTTCTGAACAGAAGAGATACAGGATGAGACTTTCCTTTTAGTGATACCATTCTGACTATCTTGAGAACAGACAGAAGGGGAGCAAAGATGCAAGCAAGGAGACCAGTCAGGAAGCTACTATAAAAATCCAGGGGTGAGGGCGCCTGGGTGGCTCAGAGGGTTAAAGCTGCTGCCTTCGGCTCAGGTCATGATCTCAGGGTCCTGGGATCGAGCCCCGAGTTGGGCTCTCTGCTCAGCAGGGAGGCTGCTTCCCCCTCTTTCTCTCTGTCTGCCTCTCTGCCTACTTGTGATCTCTGTCAAATAAATAAATAAAATCTTAAAAAATATCCAGGGGTGAGATGGCAGCTTCCTGGACCAACATGATAGCAGCAGAGGGGGCAGGCATGGTCAGAGCATGGGTATATTTTGAAGGTAAAACTGACAGAATTTTTCAAAGGACTGAGCATGGCGTAGGGGACGAAGAGAGGAGTTAACCATGACTCCCAGTTTACCGGAAGGATGCAGCTGCCATGTTATGGAGATGGGGAGACAGTGGACAGAACAGGTCAAGGAGCATAAGAGCTCAATCTGAGCCTCGCTGTTGGTGATTCCTAGTAGACATGTGAAGGGATCAAATACGCAGCTGCATAGACAGGACTGAAATGCAGTCTGGGCTGAAGGTAATGCATTTGGAATGGATACAGATGGTACTTAAGACCAAGAGAGAGAAGAGATCCCTTAGGGAGTGAGTGTGGATAGAGAAATTGTCTGCAACCCGAACCCTCGGGTCTCCAAATATTTAGAAGCCGAAGAGAAGAGGGCATCCAGTCAAGAAGACTGAAGAGTAGTAACCTGGACGGAAGGAGGAAAACCAAGAGAATGTGATGTTACAAGATCCAAGTGAGGGAGGTATTTCTTTTTTTTTTCTTTTAAGATTTTATTTATTTATTTGAGAGACAAAGCAAGAGAGAGCATGAGAGAGTAGAAGGTCAGAGGAAGAAGCAGACTCCCTGCAGAGCTGGGAGCCCGATGCAGGACTCAATCCCAGGACTCTGGGATCATGACCCGAGCCGAAGGCAGCCACTTAACCCACTGAGCCATGCAGGTGCCCAAGGGAGGCATTTCTAAGAGGGAGGAGCCACTCACTGCAGCCAATGTTGCCGACGGATCAAAAAACAAGATGGAGACGGGGAAAGACCACTGATTTGGCAACTGGAGGTCACTGGCTAACCTCAATGAGAGTGGTTAAAGAGTCATAAGGACGAAAGCCTGAGTGGAGTGAGTTCCAAAGACCAAGAGAGGAAGAGGACAGAGTGCGCGTGGGTGCCATTTTTGAGTCTCACTACCAAATGGGGCAAGAGGCCAAGAGTTGGTTTTATTTCAGGCTGGGGTTTTTCAGGCAAGCGGGACAGAGGACGTGAGGGACTATAGGTAGATGGCACTTACAAGGGAGCGATTATAATGAATCCAAGCCAGTGTGTTCAGAACTCAGTGAAAGCCATATAACCAAAGTCCATGCCTGTGAAGAGCTTGGGATTCTGAATCTTCCAAGGAGTGGATTAGATCCTCCGAAATCCACTTATCCCGTTTATCAGCTGTTACTACACGTTAATTCCCCCACATGACTCAGTCAGTCGTTGCTGCTCCTGCTCTGAAGTACTCACTACCCTCTTGGACATCACCCCCCACCCTCCAGCCACCCCCATTGTGCCCGTTGCAACTGCAAACTCTACATCATTTCCTTTAGTGGCCGCTGCTACCACGCCACCTTCCATGTGTTTGCTCAACTCACAAGAGTCTCAGAAAATCATGTCACCTAACGGGAAAAATAATTTCTAGGACACAAGTAAATTCTACAAAGGCGAATATATCGGATATACACACCAACTCCCCATTCAGGCCCAAAGAGTGAAGCTGGAGTGATGGCTCCTGAAAAGAGGTAAGATCATCCCCCACAGGCAGATGCCCCCCACTTGGCATCTTTGTATAAAGCGAACACCCATTTGGAGGCATGTACATACTCTGGTGGCAGCCGGGCATTCAACACGGGTGCTGGGCAACTACAACCGAGAGTTCTTGAAATCAACCAGACCCCGGTCTATTGCACATTTCAAAATGGTGGATGGACTCCCATCCATCTCGCAGGGTGACTTCTCCATGAGGCACAGCAGGTTCAGTACCTAGGGCCCACGGATACTTTAGGAGCCCATGAAATGTTCTAACATCTTTTAAAATTAGAAGAAAAATGAATATAACAAAACAATGAATACATAAAACGAATCCAGCCTGAATTAAAGTTGTTTTTATACCACTGCGGTCACAATGTGTCTTTTTTCATAATTGTACTGAGGAAGAGGCCCTACTACAGCCCTGCCAGCTTAATTTTATAGTTTTCTGCAACCCTGGGTATTGTGATGAGCACTCCTGGACTCATCTTTCTTGAAATAATTGTTTGGAGATGGAAGAATGCTTATTTATTCATTTATTTTAGAGAGAGAAAGTGTGCACAAGTGGAGCAGGGCAGAGGGAGAGCGAGAGAGTCTTAAGCCAACTCCCCGCAGGGCACAGAGCCTGACTTGGGGCTCGTTCTCACGACCCTGAGATCATAATCTGAGCCAAAACGAGGAGTGGGACACTTAACCAACTGAACTACCTAGGTGCCCCGAGAATGCTTATTCTTTATTTTTAAATTACCAAACAGTGTGTGCAGTTGACGTCCTAATGCTATTAAGGGCGGGGAGAGAGGTGCTCCCCGAGACTCTTCTTAGACCCTCTGGAGCCCCGCCCTCGCTCACTAGGTCATCTGCTATTAGTTGAAGGGAGGCTGGGTGCACCTACAGGGGACATGTGGTAGCAATCATGTCCAGTTGTAGCATTCAGGCCAGTTGTAGCAATCATAATAATACATAACAAAGGCTGGGACACCTGGGTGGCTCAGTCAGTTAAGCGTCTTCAACTCAGGTCATGATCCTGGGGTCCTGGGATCGAGCCTGCCATCCGGCTCGTGCAGGTGGGGAGCCTGCTTTGCCCCCTGCCTGCTGCTCCCCCTGCTCATGCTTGCATACTCTCTCTCTCAATCTCTGACAAATAAATACATAAATAAAGATCTTTTAAATAAATAAATAAATGATGAAGGCTGATAATAGCAAACAGTCATGGCTCTCTTATTATGTACTAAGCAGTGAACCCAGCATTGAACGCAATTAAGGAAATCATGAAACAGGTGACCTAGTTGGATTATGGTGTTGATTTTCACACTAAACCTCCAAGAAAGGAGTGCAGTTTCTCACTCACAGTGTGACTTGCCTTCCCAAATACACACACGTCTCAGCGCATCAAAGGCAGGGGAGAATTGGTCTTTCTGTGGTAGCCTTGACCGAGAATTCCAGCCTCCTCCCTCCCAACATGCTCACCATTCCTCAGCATCACGTCTGGGCTCTGGGTTGAGGGGCTCAAGCCCTCGGGGCTCCTGACATTGCGCAGAGCTCTGGAGAAGTGCTCATCCACCACACTGCCGATGTCCCCTTGGAAATAGGTGAAGAGGACACACCGGGGATTCCACTCTGTCTTTATAGGTCTCTGCAGCTGAATACCAGTCTTCTCCATCTCTTCCATGGTGAGCAACACAGGTAGGCGAGGGACAGCTGCGGATCAAACACAAAACGTCACTGGCACAATTTTTTCCAAGGGGCTTGGCTGTGGTTGGGATGAGAGGCACTTTGGGGGCACTGCCGTGCCATGCGGCACTGGCCTGGGGACCAGGTGTGGAGCCTTGTCTGACCCGCATTCCAGAACAGGACAGAGCTCTACAAAGCGCCGAAGGGACTCTCAAGAGCCACGCGGGAGAATTACGTGGCCACTCAGGTAGAAGAACAGTGGGATGATTAAAAAAAAAAAAAAGGCCATTGAAGACAAAAGAGCAACTTGCCTTTTGGGGAAATGCCTTTCTCCTCTAAAACCAAATGAGCCAAGATTGACCCAGAACTGCATGTAGATGCCCCTGGACAAAGGCCTGCAACCCCCCACCCCGCGCCTACCCGCCCCCCACTCTGAGAACTTGACTAAGCAATCCAGTGGGTACTTCACTTTTCATAATAAACACTGCTCTCCATGCCATCCTGACCTTTTGCGGGCGAGAGAATAAAACCCATCAAATTCCCGCACTCATTTGTTGGCTAACCCCCTCCCACCACCCCGCCCCACACTAAAAACGGGCAATGGCCAACGACACCAGTCCTCAGGCCTCCAGACAGATTCTGAACCAAATTCAGATCTCAAAGACATTCTCTGTGCTAACATATAGGGCGATATTGGTGAAAAGTTCCTGAACGATTGTCAGATCGCCAACCCCGCTGACTGCCACAGCCTCCGCATCTAGAACAGTGCCTGAGACAGAGTGCATGCACGACAGCTGTTTGCCCAGTTGCCTTAAACTTGGCTTCCAATACAGAACCCTAACGGCAGGCTCCTTTGGAGCAGAGTGGGCATTCAAGAGGAGTAGCCTGTCCAGAGGTTTCTTTACCTTTGGCCATCCAACCAGACTTGGCAGTGTGCTCTGGCTTAAGGCACCCTAATTCATTCTTGGGAATCTAATGCAACTGTTAAGAGGTTCATAGTCTCTGCTCCTCTCTAGGTCTTGAGGGTGGGGGCCATTTCTTATTCACTTCTCTACCCCTAGCACCTAGCATAAGTCGGTCAGTAAACAATGGCTGAATGCCTGAGTTTCCGTGTCATGCAGAGAAAGCACAATGCAAGGTTTTCCCCAGCTGTGTGATTCTGGGGGAAACACGTAGCCTCTCTGGGATTCAGATTCCTCTTGGGTAAAATTAGGAGGTTGGAGAAAGATGAATTCTGCAGCTCAGTCTTTCATGGTCCTGCTAGAAACGTCGGGAAGGAATCTGGCAGCGAGCAGAGGACCCCTCAGAAAAGGTCTCCTTTCAGACTCATTCTGGCCCCAGCCATAGCTGGGTTCTGCTGCTGTCCAGAGAAGCTTCTGCTGAGCACATCACCCTGTTTCCCCCAGTTGACAGCCATGCTAAGCGTAACCAGGCACTACCTGAAAAACAAATCCACTGTATCCTTATTCCAAAAAGCATGCAAACAACAACTCTGTTGGGCAGGTTCTTATCAAGTGAAACACATGCTTATTATACGGCCCAGAAATGCTGCTTTTAGGCATATACAACCAAGAGAAACAAAAACATATGTCCGCACAAAGCCTCATTACGTGTGGTTCCCAGCAGCTATTTAAAATAGCCAAAAAAGTGGAAGCAAGCCAAATGCCCATCATCTAGAAGATGAATACACTAGCTATGACATTGTCATATAATAGACTGTCAGTCAGCAATAAAAAGGAACAAACTACCAATCTACACAACAGCAGGGAGAAATCACAAAGACATTATGTTGGATCGCGGGGTGGGGGAAGCCACACACAAAAGACCACATATTACAGGATTCCACTTACGTGGGACAGGCACAAATAACCTGTGGGGACAGAGATCAGAACAGTGGCTGGCTGTGAGGTGGAGATGGGGAAGGGGCGTGAGGAACTCCCCGCGGTGTTGGAAATGCCCTACACCTTGAGGAGGGTGAAAGTTATACATGAATGGACACCTCTGTCCAAACTCATCAAGTTGTACGCTCAAGATCTGTGCATTTCACAGAAGGTAAGTGATTCCCCGATGTGAAAAAAACAACATACACACACGCTATCTGTTCTGATTTTTGGAGCTGTAGAAATAAAAGCAAAGGTGTTATCCTTGAACACAGTCAAAAATCTGCATAACTACGTATACCCTACTGTTGACCGACAACATAAATAGTCATTTGACAGATATTTTGTCTGTCTATGTTTTATACATTGTATTCTTACAACAACGCAAGCTAGAGAAAAGAAACGCAAAGAAAATCCTAAGGTAGAAAACATGCATTTACAGCACGACAGTGTAAAAAAATTCACATAAGTGGACCCATGTAGTTCAAACGTCCGGTCAACCGTACTTTATAATATCACTTAAGAGCGGACTTTACTGTAGCACAGTCCTCCAACTTGCAAAAAGACTAGGACTAAATTATTCCAGCTTTTAAAAAGAAAGGGTAATTATGCGAGGTGATGGGATGCTAATTATCACCATAATGGCAACCATGTTACAATATATAAATTTATCAAATTAGCATGTAACACCTTAAATTTACACAGTCGAATGTCAAATCTATTTCCCAAACATAGTCAAAACAGAAAAAAGAAAGTGGGGGTGTTACAAATTATAAAGTCATGATAAATGTTGGAGCCAGCCTTTCTCCTACGGCTATGGTTTATAAAATCCCGCCTCTGTGCCAGAATCTCTATTTTTTCCAATCTTTACAACTGTCAACCCAGATACTATTATCCCCATTTTAGAGAGGAGCAAATCGGGGACCAGAAAGTTAAATGAACTGCCCATGCCTCACAGCTAGGGCTCTCTGGCTTCGATGTCTGTCCCTTCCCTGCCATTGCTATCTACCGGTGGGATTCCAAGAAGCCCTCTATGACCTTCAGTGTCCCCATGTCTCAAATGTGAAGGCTTGACTTCTGATCTCTAGGGAACCCTGCACCAGCCCATAAGCCAGCCATCAGGCTTGTGGTTGGTTTTCTTCAGGGAAAGCAGACAGAACACCCGTTCAGGCTTAGCACCTCTGTCAGACTCATGGTTTTACTCCTAGAGATGCCAGTGGCCAGTGCTGCAGGCTCAGGCTTGAAATGGCTTGCAAATCTATCTTGGTGGAGTCTCCCTGAAGCTACAAGGAAAGCAGCCGGCCGGACCCTTGGGACATCAGGACCATGGAGCATGCCCTAGCCTCCTTGGGTAAGGACAACAGAGACCAGGACACTGGCCACAGCCAGGAAAGGGATCAGACCTTAGGCAACCGGGATCCTGATTAGGGTACAAATGCTACCTCTCCCCAAACACAAAGACACACCTCCCAAAGGAGAACCATGGCTTACTTCTCTGGATCTTGCTCACAAGCAATTCTCCAGGCTGCACTGAGACCTCAGCGGAGAGGATATGTCTCTCGGGGATCCTGAGATTCTGAGAACCGTTATTGGCTACAGCCTTTGCAGAAGTGCGTCTCCCCAAACCTCTGCAGAAACGTGGACAGTTCCATCCCCAAGTGAGCCTTCTGCGAGGGGCCTCGCAATGCAGGCGTGAATTGGCTGGGGTCTGGCTTAGGAGAAGGGGTGCTGCAAAGCTGGAACCGGGGGGAGGGGGGAGATAGCCGCGAGGCAGAGCAGGGGTGGGAGGGAGACTTTCCGGGAGAAAGTGATCATGTCCCAGTCCCTGGCTGATAGGGAAAGCCTCTTGGCACACAAAACCCTCAGGTCAAGGTTTGCCAGTTGCCAGCTGTGCAGTTAGAATAGCACAATTCCACGAGTGCCCCGCAGCTTGCAACCTTTCCCCAACGCGCAAACATTAAGGACACCTAGCACTCCAATTCGACCTCAAAATGATGCCCCAACTTCTGCACAAATATTCTAACATGGAATCCGGTGTCAGCAGTCTGGCCTCAACTCTACCACAGTCTGCCTGCAAGGACACGGTGACCGCCTCGGGCGTGGGGTGGGGTGTGGGAGAGGTGGCCACAGCGATCACTTGGAACGAAAGCCCCAAGGGACCAGATTGTATCTCGGTGAGCAAAGCATCCCCTTGCCCTGATTCCTGCCCAGCTGACTCCCAATCCCTCCCCGGCCCCCCAGAAATAGCCAGTTTCTCCTACCTTAATTCCCGACCATCGATGGAGACAGCAAGATGCGACAGCTGAGCAAAAGTGAGTAGTGGTAATCGGAGTTGCCTGGACCCCCTAGGAGCAGCTCAGTGCTTACGGAACTAGGGCTGGGGATTTTGTACCCTCCCCTCGCTACTTTCTACCCTTCCAGCCTGGGCTATAGGAGGCATTTCCTGCTGGCTATCTATTAAGAATGCAGAAAATGCGCTCCAACAAGCCATTCGGGTTGGGCACCTGGAGGAATGAGGAAAATAGGTAGCTCTTTTTTATTTCTTTCTTTTTGCATTAAAAAAAAGCACTTAGTGATATTGTCTCTTAAAGTAGGCAGTCAGTTGTTTGCCAGGAACCACACACAGAGTCAATAACGTCTGAAACATCGGTTATGGGACCAGCCTCAGATTGATGACACCTTTACTCTCTCGGGAACCGGACCAGTCTGGCTAATCACAACTTTCTCCCTCTCTCCCCAGGGGAAGAGAAAGGGATCCCGGACTCCTACAATTCTGGACGTGTCGCGGGCTTCCGTGGGCGCCAGAGGGAGAGTGTGCATCTCTGAATCTGGGACAGAACGAAGCAGTTCAGGGATCACAGCTCGGAGGCTTGGAGCAGGAGGTCCTGACGCTCACCTTGAAAAATCTTCCAGATGACCTCAGGCCGTCCGAGACCCTGGAGCCGTTCTTTGCTTCATTCGTCTCTCCGTTTCAACAACAGTTCCCGAACTTTTAGGAAACATCTACTGTGGGCCCGGCACTGTTCTGGGAGTTCTGTTCTATAGTGAGTGAAACAGACCAAGCCTCTGCCTTCGCGGAAGAAACGTGCACACCGCTTATATGCCTGGGCGGTCGGGGTATGTACAGGTCAGATGGTAGGTACAACAAAGAGAAACTGACCGGGAAAATGAGGCAGGGAAGGGGAACATACAGGACCCTCGAGAAAGGCCTTTCTGACAGCGTGACATTTGAGCAAACCTTGTTGATATCTGCTTTCCTGGTAGCCAAAGGAATACCAAAAGCAGGCGGGGGCGCGCACTTGGTCTGTTCTCAGAAGGGCGAGGAGGCCAACACGGCCAAAGAGGAGGGAGGGAGGGACGGGTCTCACGGGGCCCTGCTGAGACTTTTTAATTTTAAGATTTTATTTATTTATTTGACAGAGATCACAAGTAGACAGAGAGGCAGGCAGAGATGGGGAAGCAGGCTCCCCGCGGAGCAGAGAGCCCGATGCGGGGCTCGATCCCAGGACCCTGGGACCATGACCTGAGCCGAAAGCAGAGGCTTTAACCCACTGAGCCACCCAGGCGCCCCTCTGCTGAGAATTCTGATTTTTGCTCGCGGTGAAACGGAAACCCACCGGAGGGTCTGGAGAAACCCATCAACAAATCAAAATGCATTCCAGCCTGTGCTTTCTCGCCACCTCCCCCAGGCTCACCTGAGTCTGGGCGCCTAACAGGGCTCCCTGCTTCAGTCCATTCACCTCAAGACAGCACCAGGGATCGTTTTAGAAGACGCACAGAATCCAGTCATTCCCAACAACTTCTCTTCCCACGTCTGGGCTACAAGGCCCCAAGGGAATGACCTGGCCCCCACTCCATCCGGACTGCACCAGCCTCCCCTTCACTCCTCCACTCCAGCCCCACAGGGCTCCTGGCCGTTCCTCGAATAGGGTCAACAACCTCCTGTCTTCCCCCTCCCATTTCCTCTCCCTGGGATGCCCATCCCCCACACGCCCTCTCCTCGCATTTACATCTCCGCTGAGCCGGCTGGTCCCAGAGGCCTTCTCCAACTGTCCCACCCAAGTCAGCAGACTCCTGTAGTCCCCGCCCTATTACCCCACTTCCCGATTCTTTGCAGCACTTTTCACTGCTTGACGTCATCTTGTGTGTTTCTTTCTTTCCAGTGTGTCTCCCCTTCTAAAATAATGCCTGGTATACAGTAGAGGGCTCAGTAAACACTTGTCGAATGGAAAGAATGAATGAGTGGCCGGGGAGAGAAATTATTCAATCACACAATTAAACGTACACCGGCAAGGCTACTAAGTCCGTGTCTGGTACTAGAAGAGACTCTGATAAGAAGCCCTGACTTCATCAGGGAAGACTGGCTTCCCTGTGGGAATAATGCTGGGCCTGAGGCCTGAGAGGCTGAGAAAGGGTTAACCACACAAAGAGGGGAAATAGCTAGTGCAAAGGCCCTGTGGTGGGAGGGGCCTGGCAAATAGAGTGCTGGGGGAAAGGAAGCGGTGCTGGCGTTGGAGACAGCAGAGGGAGCACTATGTGAGAAATGAGCTAGAAAGTGAGCAGGGGCCAGAGCCAGCCAGGCTTTGCAGGCCATATCCAGGAATTTTGTCTTTCTCCTAAGAATAAAAAGAACCCACTAAAGGGCTTGCTGGAGGTCTGCATGGAGGGGGCGTGGGAAAGGGAAGGGGGAGGCAAGTGACCTAAGCAGATGTGTGCTGATGTCATCAGTCTGGTTGTGGTATACAGAAAGGATTGGGGGATCCAATCTCACCCTGGTCTAGGGGAGAGCTGAAGGGAGCAGCATTGGGCGTTGGGGAAGGAAGGGGGTGGGTATAGAGAGAAGTTTCGGTGCTGAATCCAATCTAGGGGATGAGGGGTACCAAGGTTAATGCTGGTTTGAGGGTTGCATAACTTGATCGATTAGTGCGTCTTTCACCGAGCTATGAAACATTGTGAGAGAGTTCCTTCTTCAGGAGAGAGTGTTGATTTCAAGGCATCCTTGAGCCATCTAAGAAGACATGACAGCAGTCAGTGACTGGAGAGAGAGGTCTGAGTTGGAGATCTAAATTCGGGGGCTGACAGTATATAGATGGCTATCAAAGCCTTGGGCTCTAACTCACCTAGGGAGTACAGAGAGTGAGCCATAAAGAACTAAGCTACTTTTAAAAATGAAGATAAAGAGAAACAAGACCAAGCCTTGTGTGACCACCACATTGACTGGCCAGGTAGACGGGGCGAGCCAGCAAACACTACTGAGAAGGAATGGCCAAGGAGGTGGCATAAAAGAGGGGAGGGCGTTGGTGTCCCCAAACCCAAAGAACAGCTTGCACGAGGGCAGAGCTGGTCACCTGCGTCCTTTGCTGCTGAGAATTGGGAGAACCTGGTGCCTGAAAATGTTCTGTTGGACTGAGTGGCACGGGGGTCACATGTGATCTTTTTTTTTTTTTTAAGATTTTATTTATTTATTTGACAGAGAGAGATCACAAGCAGGCAGAGAGGCAGGCAGCAAGAGAGGAGGAAACAGGCTCCCTGCTGAGCAGAGAGTCCGAAGCGGGGCTCCATCCCAGGACCCTGAGTCATGACCTGAGCCGAAGGCATCGGCTTAACCCACCGAGCCACCCAGGCGCCCCTCACACGTGATCTTAATGAGGGAAGTGTGCTGGAGCGATGAGGCTGGAAGCAGATGCAAGTGCGGAGGCGGGGGCGGGGGGGGGGGGAGCACAATGGGGAGGGTACTTTGCAGGACTTTGGAGGCAAAAAGGAGTAGAAAGATGGAGCAGAGTCTGGGGGTAGAGGAAGGAGCCCAATAGGTCTGTTGCTCTTTTTCCTTTCCTTAAAACATGTTTTTGAAGTAATCTCTGCACCCCAGTGTGGGCTCGAACTTACAACCCCAAGATCAAGAGATGAAGAGTCGCATGCTCCGCCCACTGAGCCAGCCAGGCACCTCTGTTGTTCCTTTTTCTTTTTTTTCTTTTTAAAGATTTTATTTATTTATAGAGAGAGGGGGGGAGAGAGCGAGCACAGGCAGACAGAATGGCAGGCAGAGGCAGAGGGAGAAGCAGGCTCCCTGCCGAGCAAGGAGCCCGATGTGGGACTCGATCCCAGGACGCTGGGATCATGACCTGCCCGATGTGGGACTTGATCCCAGGACGCTGGGATCATGACCTGAGCCGAAGGCAGCTGCTTAACCAACCGAGCCACCCAGGCGTCCCTGTTGTTCCTTTTTCTTAAAGGGATAGATTCCGATATGTTTAAAGGAACTAGTTAAACGCAAGAGGTTGAATATGCTACAAATAAGGTGTTACTAATAACAGAAAACACCGAAGAAAGCAGGAGAGGTTGGGGGTGACAGTCCTGGGGAAAGGATTGGCTTTAGATAGAAGGAGGGACTGTTCTGTTGTAAGGGGAGGAAAGGGCACAAGATGGACATACGGAGTTTATCACCTTGGCACTTCTGGTAGATAGTTATTTACTTATTTTTAGTGGTAGGGACATTGGACTGGGAAGCAAGGATCTGTCCCTCGAAATAGATCTGCAACCTTGGGGAAGGTATTTCTCATTTCTTTGCTCCTTTAAAGAGAGAGTACTCTATTAGGTGGTCTCCAAGGTTTAAGTAAACCAAGAATGTGAAACTCAAAATGGTAGAAAATTTACCACCTGGAGTGCTTATTTTTGCAGTTTTCAAAGACAAGTGCTCAGGTTCAGTTCAAGGTGATGGAGAGAGTTAATGGATTTCATCTCATCTTCCTTCCAAAATGCCACTAAAATGCCAGAATAAGTATAAAAGGAACAAATTCAGAGCAGTGCCGGGACACCAGAAAAGGTGTCACTAGCAGACCAGAGAAATGTAAGGGCTGATAGTTATTCAGTGTTTCCAATGGGCCCCCCACAGCACTCAGCAATTTACATGTATTAAGCCATTTAAATAAGTCTACAAAATAGATAGTATTATTATCCAAATTGAAAGATGAGTAAACAGAGGGGGTGGGCGGAAAGGGGAAGGGGATTAAAAGATACAAACTTCCAGTAATAAAATAAGTAAGTCGCCCAGGCAATATAGTTAATAATATTGAAACGACACTCTGTGGTGACAGACCATAGCTAGATTTATCACAGTGATCACAGCATAAGGTATATAAATGTTGTGTCACTATGTTGTACACCTGAAACTAATATATTTTTATGTCAATTACACTTCGACCAAAAAAAAAAAAAAAGAAAAGAAAGAAAAAAAATGTTTGCTGATGCCAGGGTTAGCCCAATGAGGCAATATCAACAAAATAAAATTTAACACCGTAAAAACAATTAGTAAACAGAGCCACGGAGAGGATGAGTGTTGTTGTCCAAACGCTGTTAATATGGCCTTTCGAAAACAATAAGAAAGTTCTGGAAATCCTAATGCAGGACCCACACCCTGCTAGTGCAAGAATAAGAGAAGGATATGGGAGAAATGATTATGAATCTTCCAAATAGAGCCCCAGAAAAAAGCTCTGCGTTAGTAGGGGCTAGAGTGAGTCATGGAGCAGAAAAGCAGAGACGTTAGTTAAAGGTCTGCCAAGGCAAATGGGCCTTTCTCCAACTCGGTGCACAGTGTCTTGCTGTAGTTTTCACCCCTGGCTACTGCCAGTGAGAACAGCTTTCTAAATAAAGCACTTCTTGTGCCCAGAGAGGGGACCCAGCATGGACTCTGTCATTGGAAAGAGGAGGGAGTGCCCAGGTAACTGGGGGGCGGGTCGGAAGAATGTCGAGACAAAAGGCATCTTGGCAGAACAGTGAAATCCCCTGAAGCTCTTATGCGTCTGGTAAGACCCTGCAACCTGTTCCCTACCCGTGCTTCATAAACGGGAAGCCTCGGGTGGGCACGACCCCAACCACTGTCCTGCGTAGCTATGCCCCATTCCAGAAATAAAAACTGCCAGGTGAACAGTGACCTTCACAACTGCAGAGGACCCTGAACCAGCCAACAGCGTGGCAGAGAAAAACTAAGACAAAGGAGCAAAACCATTGAATTTTCAGGGAAAAGCTAATGTGGAAAGCATTTTAAAAATTCAAATCAGTGTCTTCAGAGAGGTCCAAGAGAATATTGCATTCATAGAACAAAGTCAGTGGGCTATGAAAAAGAAGTAGCCAAGAGAGTGAGACGGAGTTTTTAAAATTGGTAACATAATTGCTGAAATACGATTAGCAATGGACATAACCTTCAGTCTGTCTTAGTAACTTGGAAGCCCAAGTCCTGGAGATCGGTGAAACAATCTGTATTATAAAGTACACAGGGGTGGGGGGTTGGGGGTGCTCCTGGGTGGCTCAGTGGGTTAAGCCTCTGCCTTTGGCTCAGGTCATGATCTCAGGGTCCTGGAATCAAGCCCCAAATCGGGCTCTCTGCTCAGCGGGGAACCTGCTTCCCTTCCTCTCTCTCTGCCTGCCTCTCTGCAGACTTGTGATTGCTCTCTCTGTGTCAAATAAATAAATTTTTTAAAAAAAGTACACAGGGGAAAGGTTCTTTATTATTTATTTATTTATATTTCTCTTTTAGAGAGAGAGGGAGCAGGGTAGAAGGGGCAGAGGGAGAAGGAGAGAGAGAATCTCAACCAGGCTCCGTGCCCAGCACAGACCCCAACTCCAGGCTTGATCTCACAACCCTGAGATCACGACCCGAGCCAAAACCAAAAGAGTCAGGTGCTTAATCAACCACCCAGGCGCCCTGAAAAGTTCATATTTTTAAGTTCAAATCAGTAGAGAACAGATTGATTCATCAATCAATGGCATTGAGACAATTGCCAATTCACTTGGAGATGAATCAAGTTAGAGGCTTATCCTAAACCTCCATTATCCCCTTTCTCTTCTGCTTCTACTTCTCCATCATCCTACAAATATGCCCACGTATCTCTGCATTCCTCTGTTCCCCTTCAGCAACAGCCAGGCATCCCAAAGACAGATTTCAGATTTATAACAAGACAATCCCAAGGCAACTGCAAGGTTTCTCCGTGATGAACACTGTTCATCTGCACAAACCTCCAGAGAGACTGATAACACTGTTGGTCTTTGCTTAATTTAAAACAAGACCAAAAAAAATAAAAATAAAAACAAGACAAAAAAACCAAACCAAAACAAGACAAAATTAGAGGCGTCTGGGTGGTTCAGTGGGTTAAACATCTCCCTTTTTGGCTCAGGTTGTGATCCCAGGGTCCTAGGATCCAGTGGGAGCCTGCTTCTCCCTCTCCCTGCCACTTCCCCTGCTTGTGCTCTCTCTCTCTCTGTGTCAAATAAATAAATAGAATCCTTAAAAAAAACACACACACACAAGATAAAATTAAACCAAACTAAAGAATGTCCATCGATAGGGAGGTATAGCAAAACTCTCTTCATCTGATGGGCAGGGCCTATGGCTATTAAGGAAAGTTTTTCTGGAGGAGGTGAAGTGGATATTTATCTAAAGTATTTATTAAAATAAATAAAATTTTATAAACGAGTTAGGGAGCACCTGGCTGGCTCAGTGGGAAAAGCATGAGGCTCTTGATTCCACGATCGTTAAGTTCAAGCCCCGTGTTGGGTGCAGAGATTACTTAAAAAAATATATTCTTTGGGGCTCCTGGGTGGCTCAGTCCATTAAGTGCTTGACTTGGGTATGATCCCAGGGTCCTGGGATGGAGTCCAACATTGGGCTCGCTGTTCAGTGGGGAGTCTGCTTCTCCCTCTCCCTCGGTCCCCAAATCATGTTTGCTCTCTCTCAAATAAATAAATAAAATATTTAAACATAAAGTAATAATAAAATAAAAATAATTTTAAAATAAAGCAAAAAAAATACATTTAAAAAGAAGCGTTACAAATGAATTAGGATTCCCATAATCTAAATTCACAATTCAGAAATAACCAAATCTTCACTCACCATATTTACTTACTACAACTAACACATCCATTAAGATTGCCAAAAAAAAAAAAAAAAAAGATTACATTACCTGAAATCAGTATTTCCTTGGAATGGTGGCCAGCACCATGGATGCGTTCATTACATTTATGTTAATAGCCAGTGTCCGTTGCCACATGACCAACTTAGTTTTAGCTGCCAAGACCACGAAAGAAACGTCCTTCAACTGCTCCTGGGTTTGGCATGCCCCAAACTTATACATTGTTGCGGTTCACATACCTCTCCAGTGAAGCTTTTCCTGACCTCCTCCCCAGAGAAGGGATCTGCGCTTCTTTAGGTCCCACTGGTCTCAGCTCAGACTCCTAGCAAGACCAGCAGCAGGAGTTGCACCTGGGAGCTTGTCAGAAATGCGGAATCTCAGACTCTGACCCAGACCAACTGAATCACAGTCTCTGGGGAGTGAGTCTACTGTTCCCTAGTCCTTTGGGTTTTACATGCTAATGCTTAAGAAGCACCGACCTGAGAGCACTTCACCAGAGCCTCGACAGTCTCTGAGCACAAATGAGGTCATGTTGACATTAGTGCTCAAAGAATCTGAGCTCCCTCTATTTGCAGGACTCCCAGGTCCTTTCCAGGTCTGCTTCTTCCCCAACCCCCAGTGTCTCTGGGAGTCCCGAGGGTGTGCTCCTCCATGCACTAGAAGCGATGGGAGGCTGCTTCTCGCCTCTGTAGGGCCAGATCTCCACGGCTATTCAGCGCACGACTTTTAAGCAGACAGTTCTGCACAATCCACTTAAAAGCTAGTTTGGTCCCCAACGTGAGCGAATGTACAAAATGTGTTTTGGCCTGGTAGGGTGAGATGAGAGAACTGCTGGACATGAGGCCGGGCTCTATGTGATGTTGGCCACCGGACAGCCCGCATCGATCCACGGAAGTGGCCAGCCAAAGGCTGCTTGATTGCATCCCTCCCACTGAAATAGCCTACCCTAGGGCTTCAGCTCCGCGATTATTCTCTTCTCCCGCACCTTCCTTCCTCCCTTCTGCAGCATCCCAGCAGCATACAATGTGATTTAATATAACCCACTTAAAAAAAAAAAATTTTCCCGTGCTGGTCTGGCAAGTAAAAAGCTTGGAGCCACCACTCTTTCCTAACAGCAAGCAAAGAGCTGAACCAACTGAAAAATTAACAACTCTTCTTAGAGATTCAGTAGAGAAGGGAGGTCACAGAGCACACTGCTGCTCTGAAAACTAGAGAGACGGGCAGACAAATACAGAGAGTCACAACTTACTGGAGCAGATAGCTCCAAGGGAAGCAGCGCTGGGCAGGAAACCCTGCCGTGTAATTGACACATGGCATAATTGACACATGAGTGGAGGCTGGAGGTGAGGGAAACCAAAAACTCCAGGGGAACCCAGTCATCGGCGGAACCCCACAATTCTGTGAGGTGTAGCTCTTGGAGCTTGATCAGGTTCTCACACTGCATATCCGAGAAAAATCCCACCTCCTGCCTCTGGCAGGGGGAGGGGGGGACTAACCACTTTGAACACATCAGAGCGTCCTGGGTTCTTTGTTTGCTTTCTGCTTTTTCTTAACAAGGTCTGCCCTCCAGAGAAGCAAGTTATTAGTGTTTTCATCGGAGCCTAACCGACCTGGGGGAAGGGAAAGTTGACTCTTGAACAACGTGGGTTGGAACCACACAGGTCCACTTACACATGGATTTTTTTTTTTTTTTCACGAAATACTACATTACTGGAACTGTGTTTTTGCTTCCTTATGACTTTCTTTTTTTTTCTTATGATTTTCTTAGCAACACTTCCCCCTCTCTAGCTGTACTTTATTGAAAGAATACAGTTTATAATACACATTTTATAATTTTAATATTTTAACTTTTTTAAAAAGATTTTATTTATTTACTTATTTGACAGACAGAGATCACAAGTAGGCAGAGAAGCAGGCAGAGAGAGTGAGAAGAGGAAGCAGGCTCCCTGCGATCAGGACCCTGAGATCATGACCTGAGCCCAAGGCAGCAGCCCAACCCACTGAGCCACCCAGGCGCCCCTATTTTAACATTTTATTTATTTATTTATTTTTTAAAGATCCCATTTAGTTATCAGAGTGGGGGAGGAGAGAGCGAGCACAGGCAGACAGAATGGCAGGCAGAGGGAGAAGCAGGCTCCCTGCTGAGCAAGGAGCCTGATGCGGGACTCGATCCCAGGACCCTGGGATCATGACCTGAGCCGAAGGCAGCTGTTTAACCAACTGAACCACCCAGTTTATAATACACCATACAAAATGTGTGTTAATTGACTTCATTTTGTTGGTAAGGCTTTCAGTCAACAGGAGGCTACTAATAGTTAAGTTTTGGGGGAATGAGGAGTGCATGGCCGGCTCAGTCAGTGGAGCACGTGACTCTTGATCTCGGGGCTGTGGGTTTGAGCCCCACGTTGGGTGTGGAGATGACTTAAAAGAACATGAAATCTTTTTAAAAAGAAAAGACAAGAAGAAATTACAAGACATATTAAAAGGCACAAGGCAGTTGGAAGAGACAGGGCGAACAGACCCAGAGTCAGATGTGGAAGGAATGTTGCAAGGCTGAAGACTCCCTACCCAGGCGCTTGGCTTTAAATATCATCTCTATGCTGAAGTCACCAAATTGAAATCTCCAGCTCTGACTTCAACCCGGAGCTTTAAAGGCGTATCAGATTGCCTGTTTGGCATCTCCTACCGATGTCATATAGACATCTCACACCATGTGGCTGGGACGGAAGCCCTCGGTCCTCCTCTCCGCGAACCCAGCCCTTTCCCAGTCTTCCCTCCTATAGCCAGGAGCACCAGCAGTCACTCACTTGGCCAGGACAAAATCCTAGAAAGTCATCTTGATTCTTCTCTTGCTCTCAATCCCCACACCCACTCCATCAGCGAGTGCAGTCACCTCTACCTCCAAACTATCTGCAGAATGAACGCAATAGCTTCTCGCCGTCTCTGCTGCTAGCTATCTCGTCTGAACTACCATCACTGGTCACCCAGACCCCTGTCCTCTCCTCCATTGTTCTCCCTCTTTCCATTCGCAGTGATTTTATTTTATTTTATTTTATTTATTTTTTTAAGTAATGTCTACACCCAATGTGGGGCTTGAACTCATGAGCCCAAGCGCCAGAGATGCACGCCCTACCAACTGAGCCGGCCAGGTGCTCTACAATGATCTTTCTGAAGTATAAACCAGATCACGTTGCTCATGTGCCTAAAAGCACAAAAGCCTTTCTCTTGTACAGTCTGTTTGCTATGGTGTGTGTTTCTTTGGTGGGAATTACGGAATAAGCAAATAAGCGATAGGGGACGGATGTTGTTGGAACACGGAAACTGTGTTGGTTCACATGCTGTTTTTCTAGCGTGGCAACATTCAAGGCAATCTGTGGCAAATTTCCTCACCATTTTTATTTATTTATTTATTTATTTGACAGGCAGAGAGGCAGGCAGAGAGAGAGGAGGAAGCAGGGTTTGATCCCAGGACTCTGGGAGTTAAGCCTCTCCCTGGAAGGCAGAGGCTTAACCCACTGAGCCATCCAGGTGCCCCACATTTCTTCACCATTAAAAAGAAGGCCTTAGCAATAGAGGAAGACCCCCAAGCAGAAAGCAGGAAATCTACAGAGGCCTTCCTTTAGCACTAGTGTGGCTGGCTAACTTACTGGTTTCGATAATGGCTATGGTCCCTTCCATGGGAAGCTAGCTCTCGAAGCTGTAAGGGTATAAAGGTAGAGATGTAAAGGGTCTAAAGGCATATCTCTCATATTAAAGTGATGACAAATAACAAAGCCTATGTCCTGGGTTGTTTATTTAATTTCAGTGAAAATGGTCTCTATTAGGAGGGAAAGCCCTCCAGGAGTCCATCATGGAAGAGGAAGCTGACCCAAGGTTGACGGCTGTCAGGGATGAACTGGCTGGGATCCAGGGCACAAGGACCATCAGAGGTAAAATACCTCTATCAGAGATATTATTATTATCGGAAGTGGCCTTGTTCTTCTTAATGCTTTGGTTACCCTGTTCTATGGGGTTTTTTTTAAGGTTTTATCTATTTATTTGACAGAGATCACAAGTAGGCAGAGAGACAGGCAGAGAGATAGGAGGAAGCAGGTTCTCCGCTGTGCAGAGAGCCTGATGTGGGGCTTGATCCCAGGACCCTGGGATCATGACCTGAGTTGAAGGCAGAGGCTTAACCCACTGAGCCACCCAGGCACTCCCTGTTCTATGGGTTTTGAAGTGGTTTACCTTAATCTTATGTTTTCCCTAAACCCTATTATTTTTAGCAAACGCTTGAGCAGCATGCTAACTTTTTCAGAATCATCATTATAAGGGAAATACCTGTACTTACAAAACCCAAGCTTCTTAACATCCTCATTCTCCACACTGTCGCTACCTCCAGAATGTGTCCTGAACCCAGTAATTTCTCACCACTTCCGCAGCTATGACCCTAGTCCAAACCGCCATCTCCACTTGCCTGGACTACCAAAACAGCCTCCTGTCTACTCTTTCTTCCAGTTCATTCTCTGCACAGCAGGTAAAAAGACCCCACTGAAACAGAAATCCACTCTGTTTACAAATCAGCTCCTGGGGCGCCTCGGTGGCTCAGTCGGTTAAACATCTGACTGTTGATTTCAGCTCAGGTCTTGTTCACAGCGTGGTGAGATGGAACCCAGCATCAGGCTCCATGCCCACCCAGAATGGAGCCTGATTAAGGTTCTCTCCCTTCTTCTCCCTCTGTCTCTTCCCCTTAAATGAATGAATGAATGAACGAATGAATGAATATATAAAAATTCACTCTGTAATGGCATCCCATGCCATTCCCAACAAACCCAGGCTCTTTCCACGGCTCTCAAGCCATGCCTCAGAGTCGTTTTGTTTGTTATTCTCTCTGTCCATAACCAACTTCCCCAGCTCTTCACCTGGCAGCTTGTTTTTCATCATTTAAGTGCATGTTTCTTATGCATTTAAATGTCATCACCTCAGCAATCATCCCTTCTTAGCACTCTGAGGAATGTTCTCTCTACCAAATCATCAGTAGCAAATCACCCTGATTTGATTTGTTTCCAGTACTATCTGAATATACCTTTTTTAAAAAAAGATTTTTTAACATATTTGAGAGAGAGAGAGCAGGAGCAGGGGGAGGGGCAGAGGGAGAGGGAGAAGCAGGCTCCCCACCGAGCAGGGAGCCCGATGTGGGGCTCGATCCCAGGACCCTGGGATCATGACCCAAGCCAAAGTCAGAGGCTTAACCAACTGAGGCACCCAGGCGCCCTCTGAATTTATTTTTTAAAAATACATGGGTAAGGGGCACCTGGGTGGCTCAGTGGGTTAAAGCCTCTGCCTTCGGCTCAGGTCATGATCCCAGAGTCCTGGGATCGAGCCCCACATCGGGCTCTCTGCTCAGCCGTGAGCCTGCTTCCTCCTCTCTCTCTCTCTCTGCCTGCCTCTCTGCCTACTTGTGATCTCTGTCAAATAAATAAATTTTTAAAAAATTTAAAAAATAATAAAAATCACCTGTTCTTTAAAAAAAATACATGAGTATTTTCTATTTCTCTCCCAATTCCCTCTTCTTAAACCTTGTATTCCCAGACCTAAAACAATGTCTGGCTCGTAGTTTGGAATCACTGCATGAATGAGCAGATGAACTAATACATCAAAAAGTGTTTGTTATTTTTTTTTAAGATTTTATTTATTTATTTGGCAGACAGATCACAAGTAGACAGAGAGGCAGGCACAGGGAGAAGGGGAAGCAGGCTCCTTACTGAGCGGAGAGCCCGATGTGGGGCTATATTCCAGGACCCTGAGATCATGACCTGAGCTGAAGGCAGAGGCTTAACCCACTGAGCCACCCAGGTGTCCCTGGCTTTTGTTTTTTTTTCCTTTAAGATTTTTTTTCAAGTCATCTCTACATCCAGTGTGGAGCTGGAATTCAGTCCCATTATCTCTGTCATCATTCTGAGTGATTTCAACATCTAAGTGAAACTGGAGATGAAGTTCACTGCTTTGGTATTAAGACAGTGAATTTGTGGGGCACCTGGGTAGCGCAGTGGGTTAAACCACTGCCTTTGGCTCAGGTCATGATTTCAGGGTCCTGGGATCGAGTCCCACGTCAGGCTCTCTGCTCAGCAGGGGGCCTGCTTCCCTTCCTCTCTCTCTGCCTGCCTCTCTGCCTACTTGTGATCTCTCTATGTCAAATAAATAAATAAAATCTTTAAAAAAAAAAAAAAAAGACAGTGAATTTGTGGGGTGCCTGGGTGGCTCCGTGGGTTAAAGCCTCTGCCTTCGGCTCCGGTCATGATCCCGGGATCCTAGGATCGAGGTTCCACAGTGGGCTCTCTGCTCAGCAGGGAGCCTGCTTCCTCCTCTCTCTCTGCCTGCCTCTCTGCCTACTTGTGATCTCCGTCTGCCAAATAAATAAATAAAATCTTTTAAAAAAAGACAGTGAATTTGTAACAGAAATATCAGTAAATATATAAATGAAATACAGTCTTCTTGCCAACTGGTCCAAATCTCTACAGTAGCGTTGGCATCTGCATTTAAAACTCTGGCTCTCATTTCTTCATTGTCATCAAAGATGAAGATAGTTCCAGTGGCTAATGATAATGTGTCTTGTCAGACTGGATAGGACCCCAATGAGTCTGTAAAGTCACAGAATTTTGGTAAAATTTTCCTGCTTGCAGAGCAGGTAGAGGGAAAAAATGGCAGGGAAGAAGACAGTAGGGAAGTCAGAGAATCAAGTAATTTTATTTTATTTTTAAAGATTTTATTTATGGGGCACCTGGGTGGCTCAGTGGGTTAAATCTTCTGCCTTCGGCCCAGGTCATGATCCCAGGGTCCTGGGATCGAGCCCTACATCGGGCTCTCTGCTCAGTGGGGAGCCTGCTTCCTCCTCTCTCTCCCACTGCCTCTCTGCCTACTTGTGATCTCTGTCTGTCAAATAGATAAATACAATCTTAAAAAAAAAAGATTTTATTTATTTATTTGACAGACAGAGATCAAAAGCAGGCAGAGAGGCAAGCAGAGAACGAGGAGGAAGCAGGCTCCCTGCTGAGCAAACAGCCTGATGTGGGGCTTGAGCCCAGGACCCTGAGATCATGACTTGAGCCAAAGGCAGAGGCTTTAACCCACTGAGCCACCGAGGCGCCCAGTCATTTTATTTTTTCCTTAAAGATTCCATCTATTCATTTGAGAGAGAACACAAGCAGGGGAGACCGGAAGAGGGAGAAGCAGGTTCCCCACTAAGCAGAGAACCCCACACAGGGCTCGATCCGAGGACCCTGGGATCATGACCTGTGCTGAAGGCAGTTGCTCAACTGACGGAGCCACCCAGGTGTCCCCGAATCAAGTCATTTTAGGAATCAAATCAAGGTATTTTCCAAAGTAAATTGTACCTAATTCATTTAAGAAAGACATTTTATACCCCGTAAGATTTCCAGAAATGTGGATTCCATAAGCTCCTCTCTGAGAGGTCCTAGTGATTGTTAGAAAGCTTCACATGTCTTACCAAGACCTTTTGCTATAATTCAAACCCAGTTTCCCATGAAGATAACTAAGAAGAATATAATAAAACTGTACTAATATAATCTTCATGTCCCCAGATAGTGATTAACTCTACCAGTGAGCCTTGTATTTTCCAAATCTTCTCTCATTGGTGTAATATTATAGATAATTGTTATTACTCCCTTTGCCTTGCCCTACTTAAACTTCTGCACATTTCTCGAAAAATGCGGGGCTCCTCATGGAATACAACCTAGACAGGATGATTATTCCCAAATCTGGAAAGGTATTTGTTGTCTGTTACATGTCAGTCACTGCCGTAGGCACTGGAGAGACAGCAGAGGCCAGGAGAAAGCCTGGCTGTCATGGGGCTTGCATACTCCTAGGGCGAGGGATAAACATATACGCCAGATAGTGTTAGAGTGTATAATTGCTCTGAAGAGGCTTCCACCGTGGAGACATGGAGAGGGAGCTGGGTGGAGAAAAGGGGTGGGGTACCATAGATACGATGGTCAGGATTTCTAAGTAGGTGAGACTTAAAGCGGTCTGAAGGATGACAAAGACGCAGCTTGGCTAGGGCAAAGGCATCCCAGGCTGAGGCACGTGCAAAGGTCCTGAGATTAGGATGAGAAACAGCTAATCATGCCACTGAAGGGTGGTGTGCTAGGGAGAGTCCCTCTGCAATGAGTCTGGAGGGGTAGGCCAGCAGGGGCTCTCTGAGCTGCATGGGCAGGCCACAGTAAGGAGTTTGGATTGTTTTCCAAGAGCTACTGGAACACAGGAATGGAATGCTATCGGGGCATTATAGGCAGTGACTGGAAATTAGGGAAATTCATCGAAGGGGACAAGAGTGCAAATGGGGAGCCCAGCTCAGAAGTTCTCTGATGGCTGATGGTGCTTCCTGCTACTGTGGTAGAAGCGGGGGGAAGTATTCAGAGTCTGGCTGTTTTTGGATTTAGAAGCCCCAGCAGGGCTTGGGTGTGGGGGATGAAGGAGACCGAGAAATCAAAGAAGATTCCTAGATTTTTGGTTTGCACAGCTGGGCTCCTGAGGTGGGAAGACTGGGGAGAACAGGATTGTTTACTTCAACACTGAAACCACCAGGAATGGTAACAAGGTAGTGAGGAAGCCAATGAACTTCTTCGCTGATGATGAGTGAGAGTATGCAAGTATGTCCATAGCATAAATGAATTCATTCAACAACTATTGAATGAACCTCTATTATGTGGCAGGCACTGTTCTAGGCTCTGGAAATGATATTGCTGGACAAATGCCACATTTCTGGGGGGTTGCGGTGTCCATGCCTAATCCTGCCTTCATCCCTGCCGCCCTACCTCCTCTAGTATGTTAACAGGCATGCAGTAGCCTAATCTCTACTTGCTAATTGATTGAACCAAATTATATTAAACAGATGCTTACAGTAAGTGTAAATACACTGAACCAATAGTCTAACACTACTTGTATCTCTGTATGTGATATCAAGTACAGCAGAAAGGGAAGAGTGATATCAAAAGCACTGAAGTAATATATAAATTTTTTAAGATCCTAATCTATAATTTCTTAAGAATCCCCAATAAACCAAAGTTATGGGTGGTCTGGCTGGTTCAGCTGGTAGAGCATGCAGCTCTTGACCTTGGGGTCCTAAGTTAGAGCCCCATGTGTGTGTGGGGATGTAGATTAAAGAAAACAAAACAAAACAAACAAAAAACACCCCAAAGTTTACATTGCTTAAAAGCAGTATAAAATACTTTGAGAGGGGCACCTGGGTGGCTCAGTGGGTTGAGCCTCTGCCTTCGGCTCAGGTTATGATCCCAGGGTCCTGGGATCGAGCTCCACATCAGGCTTTCTGCTCAGCAGGGAGCCTGCTTCCCCCCTCTCTCTCTGCCTGCCTCTCTGCCTACTTGTGACCTCTGTCTGTCAAATAAATAAAAAAATTTAAAAAAATAAATAAAATACTTTGAGAAAATAAGAGGTCAAGCTGTCACATTTTCAACTTTAGACTTATAGCTGAGTCTAGAAATGTGACATTGATGCCGCAGGCTTATCATCACGATTATTTAAATTTAATTTCTACGCAAAAGTTGGAAGTAGCAGATCAAAAAAATGCTTGTTTATTTTTAAGCAGATTAAAAAATATTTTTTAGTAACCTCTGTACTCAGTGTGGAGCTTGAAATTATGGCTTCCCAGGTCAAGTCACAGGCCTCCCCCCTCAAGTGAGCCAGTCAGGCATCCCCAGGTTTTATTTTTTTCATTCCAGTATAGTTAACATACAGTGTAATATGAGTTTCAGGTGTACAATACAGGGATTCAACACTTCCATACATCAGCCCGTGCTCATTACAAGTGTGCTCCTTACTCCCCTCCCCCTCCCTCTGGTAACCATCAGTTCTCTATGGTTAAGAGTCTGTTTCTTGCTTTGTCTCTCTCTCTCTCTCTCTCTTTTTTTTTTTTTTTGCTCATTTTTGTTTCTTTTATTTTTAAGATTCTATTTATTTATTTGACAGAGATCACAAGTAGGCAGAGAGGCAGGCAGAGAAAGGGAAGCAGGCTCCCTGCAGAGCAGAGAACCCGATGCGGGGCTCGATCCCAGGACCCTGAGATCATGACCTGAGCCGAAGGCAGAGGCTTAACCCACTGAGCCGCCCAGGCACCCCTCATTTTTGTTTCTTAAACATCAGTGGAATCATATGGTATTTGTCTTTCTCTAATTTTGATTATTCTCCAGCTCCATTCTTCATGTCATTGCAAATGGCAAAATTTCATTCTTTAAAAAAAAAGAGAGATTTTATTTATTTATTTCACACAGAGAGAGAGAGAGACAGCCAGAGAGGGAACACAAGCAGGGAGAGTGGGAGAGGGAGAAGCAGGCTTCCCGCCGAGTAGAGAGCCCGATTCAGGAGGGCCTCGATCCAGGACCATGGGATCATGACCTGAGCCACCCAGGGGCCCCAGATTTTATTCTTTTTTTATGGCTGAAGAATATTCCATTGTATTTATATGTTATACACACACACACACACACACACACACACACACACACACCCGGCTCTTCTCTATCCATTCCTCAGTCGATGGACACTTGGCCCGCTTCCATATCTTGGCTACTGTAGATAATGCTGCTGTAAGCATAGGGGTGCATGTATCCCTTTGAATTAGTGTTTTTGTATTCTTTGGGTAAATGCCCAGTAGTGCGATTGCTGGGTCATAGGGGAGCTCTATTTCCAACTTTTTGAGGACCCCCTGTCCTGTTTTCCAGAGTGGCTGCACCAGCTTGCATTCCCACCAACAGTGGAGGAGGGGTCCCCTTTCTCTGCATCCTCGCCAACACCTGCTGTCTCCCATGTTGTTTTTAGCCATTCTGACAGGTGTGAAGACATGCTTTCTGCTTAGAGCTTTACTCTTCTCATATCACCACTGCTATTTCAGCAGAAGCATGAAGAAGCGGTGGAAATGCTGGCAGTGGCCAAGCTCCCTCGGTGCGGCGGCCCCTCGAACTTTCCTTACCCAGCCCGGGACCAGCAGCACACCTTACTGTCATGGTCTGGAAGTTTCCGCAGAGAATGGGACTACGAACACGCGCTGCCGTGCTTTTGGTCTCTGTGTGCGTGTAATGCGTCAGACATCCCACGACAGCGGAATCCTCTTGGTTCCGAATGAAAAGACACATCCGTGGGACTCGGTTTCTAAGTTTACCTCAAAGTAAACTTCAAACCACGAAGTATTTTTTCTCAAACAGCTGTTTCTCAAACAGCCGTGATAACTGGTGTCCAGGATTTCAGGCTGTCTGCAGTTCTGGACTTGTGATTTTTATGAAGGGCTAATTGTAATTTTGTTTTCCTACATCGGGCTAGTATTTTACTTAGAGATCAACAAGGCGGTCATGTAAATGAGGTGTGGTTAAGAGGCAAAATAATCCGAGTGGTCTATATTAAATGAAGTCACTGTCTAAACAGCAACAAAACGGCACGTAGCTTGTGAGACTCCATTAAGGAAAAGCTAGTATCTAAGAATACTGGCTAATACTCACAAGGGACACATTTAAAAGTCTCTTCCTACTCCCCAAGCCCTGGCTTTGCTCAAATGAATTAAGAGCACTTTTGGGCATTCCTTTGAAATGGTGGGTTTACTTAAAGATTCACATTATTTGAGAAAGGCATATTCAGAAAATCTGCTAACTCCTACCAGGTCTCCAAGCCTCAGAATACCCAAATTATTGATACCAGAAAAATAATTTCTCTTAAAAGGAAGAGGCAGTGGCTTCCAAATGGACCAGATTTGGCCCCCTGGGGCTTC
Source organism: Mustela nivalis (assembly GCF_964662115.1). Lineage (NCBI taxonomy): Eukaryota > Metazoa > Chordata > Mammalia > Carnivora > Mustelidae > Mustela > Mustela nivalis. The sequence goes on from NC_139040.1 coordinate 14,892,979, forward strand.
AGAAAGAGCCCAGGGTTATTATCACGGAAGGAGAGAAACAGAGAACTTTGCAAGAAATTACTTCAAATTTGCCCTGTCAGGTTTCTTTTGTAGAAAGCAGGAATAACTTCAAATATCTTGTGAATATTGCAAGGCCGGTAAGATCTTGCTCTCCTAATGTGGAGTTTTTTGAGTTTACTCCTACACAAGTCACTCAAGACAGCAGGGCACTCGTGCCCTGTGAAGGCATCCATCCCTCCTGGTTCATGCCTTCTGATGGGATACATTATTGGATATTTACAGAAGCAACATAGTCTTAAGGAACATCAAGGGTAGACTGTCATGTAATTGTTGGGCTTTGCTGTGCTTAAAACCCACCCCTTGGATTGTTGTTCTTTGGCTACCAGGACATGTTGCCTCACAAAAACCTCCCATCATCGGGACAAGTAAGACCCAGCTACTTAGGAAACGGGTGACTGTGTGTGTGTGTGGATGACTCATAAAAGTCTGTCAATATCACCTCTGAGATCATTTACCATTTGACAGCTATTTGTGACCTTTGCTTCCAGGGTGTTTATATAAAAAGAGCATGAGTATTTCCTATCAATCAAATTAATGAGGAGAGCAAATTTAGAAAGGAAACAGCTTCCTTCCAACAGTCTTGGGAGTTCACCTGTGTTGTAATGTGTTCCCACCATTGAGTATGGAAGGGAAGCCGCAGCCCACCCCTCAAGAAACCAATCCTCCAATAAAGGGAATGTGTAAATGCTTCTGGCTTATACCTTTAAAGGGAACAAGAGTTTGGTCTGCCACTTTTTTGTATTTACCTTTCTTTAGCTCTTATGGATTTGTCCTTGGTGAAAATGTCCAGATTTTTTTTTTAAGATTTTATTTATTTGACAGAGAGAGAGAGAGTGAGAGAGAGCGCAAGTAGGCAGAGAGGCAGGCAGACACAGGGAGAAGCAGGCTCCCTGCTGAGCAGAGAGCCTGATGCGGGGCTCCATCCCAGGACCCTGAGACCATGACCTGAGCCAAAGGCAGAGGCTTAACCCACTGGGCCACCCAGGTGCCCTGAAAATCCTGAGATTTTAAGAAATCCCAGACATCAACCACTAAATTCTCAGCCTTGGCTTGAAATACAAGGACTCTTTTTTTTTTTTTTTTTTGGTCTGAAAAGGACAATAATTACACTTACAGACGGTATAATGAAAAAGCACCAATGCAGTTTATTTTAATGCTTCTACTTCACGAGAGTCACTTCTTAATGCTACAGCAGAAGTCAATTCACCAATACTTAATTTGGAAAGCACAATCAAGAAAGACTCCAATTCTTATTGGGACTACACAACTCAGCACAGTACTAGGCACCATGTATCTAGAACAAAAAACCGAAGTATGAATGATACAAGTAGATCTTGAACTCCAGGGGACCCATGAACCTCTGAAAAGTGTATACAAAAAAAGCTGTGTAGTGTGTGCACACATTTTTCTGGGGAAAGGTCCCATGACTTCACTCAGCTTCTCAAGGGGCCCCCACAGTACACTGGAGAATTCTAATCTCCTCCGTCTTTCCAGTACCGGAAGCTGGGACCTCCGGGAGTCGACTTTCGCACATCGCAGAGTCCATTTTTGCGGCAAGGGGGTGGGAAAGAAAACAAGTGAAAGTAGCTCACAAGGACTAGGCAGGGAACAACTCCAGAGTGTTATTTACCTTGTAAGTTTAGTAACATGTTCTGGGGTAGGGAGGAAAACGGGGATTAAGTGCTGACGGAAGCTGGAAGCAAGAAAACTCCTACGAGCTTTAGCTTGATCAAGTCCTCACAAACACTACACTTTAGTATGAATAAAGCAACAGCAAGAATTTAAAATGCAACGTAACGCAAGTCCAGTTCTCCAGTTTCAGCATATTAACAACTTGTTTTTATTTTGGAATTATCACAAACTTCAATCAGAATACTTTAAAAAATATTATTCTGCATGCGTTTAACAAATCTGACAAAGGACGAGTACCCAGCTGACTTGCATTATACTAGGAAGTTTTACCTGAACGGCCAATTAACACAGATTTAAGATCACCAAGTACAGGTAACAGTGAAAACTTCAATGCGTTATTCTGCTGGTTTCCTACCACTAGGCACACGTTCATGTAGCACTACTAGCAATGACCCCGGAGCGCGGGCTGAACGCGGATGGAGGAAGCTCCCTACAAAGCAAGTTGAAGGGATTAAATGTCTTCGACGTCGTCGTCGCTGCTGAGGACGAAGCTGCTGCCCGTGGACAGGGGCCCTTCATCTTTCGCATTCCCCACGCCCCTCACTGTCCCTCTCTCGTCAGAGTCGTCGAACAGCTTCTCGCTGGAATCCTCGTCGTCAAACAGCTTCCCGTTGGAATCGTCTTCTTCGAACATCTTCTCGTCCACCTCTTCATCTTCCTTTACCTCGACTCCTTCCTCGTCTTCTTTGTCGTCTGAGTCTTCAAACATCTTCTCATCAGCTTCTTCGAGCCCCTTTTCATCTGCGTAGTCTTCGTCCTCTTTTTCGTCTGACTCGTCATCGAACACCTTTTCGTACGTGTCTTCCCCTTCTTCCTTGTCATCGGACTCTTCGTCAAACTCTCTCTCGGAGACGTCCTCCTCGAACACTCTTTCGGAGCTGCTATCTCCAAATTCTGACTTGTCAGAGTCATTGTCGTCGAACTCCCGATCAAGAAGGTTTTCGCCGAACTCCCTGTCGGAGCCCTCCTCCTCAAAATCCTTCTCCAGGCCGTTCTCTTCAAACTCTTTCTCGGAGCCCTCTTCGAACTGCTTTTCAGAGCAGTCATCTTCTTCGGATTCCCTTTCTGAGTCGTCTTCATCAGACTCCTTTTGGGGGCTCTCCTCCCCTTCGTACTCTTTGCTGGGGCCATCTTGGTCAGATTCCTTTTCAAGGCCATTCTCTTCATAATCATTTTTGAGCTTCTTCTTTTTGGATTCCTGTTCGGGGCCATTCTCTTTAGCCTCCGTTTTAGGACTACCCTCTTCAAACTCTTTCGCAGGACTGCCTTCTCCAGGCTCTCTCTCAGGGTAGTCGTCTTCACGCTCTCTCTTGGGGCAGCCTTCCTCGGACTCTGTCTTGACGCCACCTTCTTCAGGTTCTTTCTGGGGGCAGCCTTCTTCAGCCTCTTTCTCGGGGCCACTTTCTTTGGCATCTTTCTCAGAAGCATCGCCTTCTAATTCTCCTCCATCTTCAGTTTTTTCAAACTTATTTTCATCGATAGGTTCTTCGAATGCCATTTCATTGGCGGCTTCTTGTGCATTCATTTTCGATGTACTCGGGTGCTCTGAAAAATGCCTTACTCTAGAAGGCCCTGCCCTTTCCGAAGCACAAACCGAATTTGAACGCCGAAGGCCTCTGTTGGCCTCGGGAGCATTGAGGAAAGCCTCCCATCCTCTCAGCCTCTCCTCCCTTTCCCTTGTGGTCTCTTCCACCTGTGGAGAAATGGGAATTGCCATTAAGGTAGGTTCTGGGCACAAAGAAGTAATCTCTCTACATCCTTTTTTTTTTTTAAGATTTTATTTATTTATTCGACAAAGAGAGATCACAAGTAGGCAGAGAGCCAGGCAGAGAGGGAAGCACGCTCCCCACCAAGGAGAGAGCCCGATGTAGGGCTTGATCCCAGGACCCTAGGATCATGACCTGAGCCGAAGGCAGAGGCTTTAACCCGCTGAGCCACCCAGGCACCCCTCTCTACATACTTCTGATACTGACACAAGTGTCCTGATTTCATAAGGCATCTCTTCTTAGGAAATCAGAGCATTTCCTTATCTTCAGTTTTCAAAACTTTACGTATCAGTCCACTAGAGTTGGTCTTAAGATCATTTAAAAAAAAATGCCCAGGTGTCTGGGTGGCTCAAGTGGGTTAAACCCTCTGCCTTCAGGTCAGGTCATGATCTCAGGGTCCTGGGATCGAGCCCCGCATCAGGCCCCACATCGGGATCTCTGCTCAGCGGGGAGCCTGCTTCCCTTCCTCTCTCTCTGCCTGCCTCTCTGCCTACTAGTGATCTCTGCCTGTCAAATAAATAAATTAAAAAAAAAATGCCCAATACTGCAGTCCTGCAGAAATGTTTCACCAGTGAAAAAGTTAACATTGGAACTCTCTCCGTGCTTCACTATAAGCTAAAAGACTGAAACATTTTTCTTTCTATGCTCTGAACACAAAGTATAATTCAGAAGTACTGTTACATTAAATAGATTGCACTGAACCCAAAATTTATTTTGAAGGACCACTAGATCAGTGTTTTTCAGTAATGATTCAATCTATGTGCCCTCGACAGTTGCAGAATTTACCTGGTAATCTGTAGTTCCATCCCACGCCTGGGCAGTGATTTGACGGCCCCCGAACCACCTTCCGTCAAGAGTCTGGATACAATAATCAGCTTCCTCTGGATCCCTGAAGGACACAGAGGCCACACCATCTGGGTGTCTCTAGAAAGGGAGGAAAAAGAAGGAATGAATGAGAAAATAAAACATACACATCTGACAAAACCGGTACGCAGGAGTGTTCTTTCTGATGATTTAAGCTTAAAGGCTTTATGTATGAAGCCATTCTTCCTTTGTACACCAGCCAGCAACTTGAAGCTAGCTGCTTCTTTTCTCTTCAAGATTTTATTTACTTATTTGAAAGAGAGAGAGAGAGGAAGAGCACATGAGCAGGGGGAGGGTCGGAGGGAGAAGGAGACTCCCCGCTGAGTAGGGAGCCTGATGCAGAGCTTGATCCCAGGACCCGGCAACCATGACCCAAGCAGAAGGCAGTCACTTAACGGACTGAGCCACCCAGGCGCCCCAAAGCTAGCTGCTTCTTTAGCTTAATCTTGTTTAGCAAGAACCAAGCATGGCGACCTCGGAAATGCTTCTGCTGACAACACCGCCTAAAGAGAAGCAAGATGGTATAGTTGTTAATGAGTGTGAACTGTCCAGTCAAATACCCTGGGTTTAAATTCTGGCTCTGTGCCACTTAACAGCGGAATGACCTTGAGCAAGGAGCTCACTCAATCTCTAAAACTTCCAGCTTCCTGATCTGTAAAATGGGTATAATAGTATGCACCTACCTCAAACGATCGTGAGGATTAAAGGAGGTAACACACACAGTAGCTCATATGCAATCAATACATGGCGACTCTTTTCATTATTAGGTGTTGATCTTGGAAGTACAAAGAGTAGGAACGGGAACAGACAAATATCTTGCTTGATTGTTGTTCTTCAAACATGGAGGAGGAGAATAATTCACAAAGGTGGGGAAAGGTGGGCCAACAGGGAACCACAAGGTCTCACACGTCTTTCTCGGACTTCCTTTCACCCGATCGTATACTCCAGAGTGATAGTAACGGGAAATCACCGAGGCATACCGAGTCTACCAAGGCCCTGCCTTCCGATCCACGTTCATCTAATTATTGCTAACAGAGGACTACCACAAGATAGCAGACCTACCATACAAAAACATGAATCCAAAGTCGGGGACACACTGCCACCTGGGAAGAACTTATCAATTGGAAAGAACAATAGCTTAGGGATCATTTGTCTAAGCCACAAACTTACATCAAAGAGAAGGAGCTTCCTAATTTGTCCAAACTTTGAACACTCTACTCGAAGGTCTTCTCTGATTTCATTCAGCACCAATGGATCATCCTGCAAACATACACACGATTAAAACAGATCTGCCCCCTTCTTTAAATATAAACCCTGAGAAATCAAATTTCTTGCTTTGACAAACCAGCGTAGAGAAAAAGGTTTTACTTAAAAGTAGTTACTCTTATCTGCGGGCTCCAAAATTTTAAAAAGTCAAAACCAAATGACGTCAGATCACCAAGGCTGCAGCCGCTGCTACAGGGGTGGCCCTGCTTCCAGCTGGAGGGAACGGCTAAGCATGGCTAAGCGTGGGGGGCAGCGGCGGACCGTGCTGGAGCAGAGGGGAGGGGAGCCGAGGGAGGAGGGCTGGGAATCCCAAAGAACAGCAGCTGGAAGCGCGGGAAAAAGGTCCTCCGGCACAGACAAAGTCAGACGCTGCCAATTCCTGCTCTGCACAGGCATCGTGACGGTACTGACCAGAGAGCTCTCCACTTTGGGTTTTGCATGGATTCCTATTTACAGAAACACTGTAATGGGGAGACATCTATCCCTTGCATTGACTAAGTGTTCTAAGACAGTTCTTTGTGCTTCCAAGATTCTATTTTAACTCACAGGGTAAACCTCCCTTTTAAGGATTCCTGTTCATCTCATCTCCTACCACACTGCAACAGAACCACACAAATAAAGAGCTGCTAATAAGCACACAATACATTCCTGGGGCGCCTGGGGGGCTCAGTCCATTAAGCGTCCCTTTGGCTCAGGCTGTGATCTCAGGGTCCTGGGGTCAAGCCCCATGTTGGGCTCCCTGCTCAGCAGGGAGTCTGCTTCTCCCTCTCCCTCAGCACCCGCCCCCTCCCCAACTCCTGCTTGTGTGCTCGCTCGCTCTCAAATGAATAAAATCTTTTAAAAAATACATTCTTGGGGCCCCTGGGTGGCTCAGCAGGTTAAGCCTCTGCCTTCAGCTCAGGTCATGATCCCAGGGCCCTGGGATCCAGCCCCGCATTGGGCTCTCTGCTCAGCAGGGAGCCTGCTTCCTCCTCTCTCTCTCTGCCTGCCTCTCTGCCTACTTGTGATCTTTGTCAAATAAAAAAAATCTTAAAAAAAACTTCAAAAAAAATTAAAAAATAAATAAAAAATAAAAAATACATTCTTAAGCTGTTGATTTCTTGCAACTGTGAGTCTATTAGGAGCATTCAAATGCTGTTGCTTCTGGTGGTCCTGGGTTTGGGTGGACTCTCTGACCCACAACAAAAGGACTTCAGATCACCTGGAGGAATTAGCCTGTCTCTCTGCAAGTCCCAGTGCATGAAAAGGGCTCACAAAACGTTACATTAGCGACCTGAATTGCAACTACACACACATATAAACAAAACATCCTACATATGAACTTCTACTGGAGTAGACTTATGCTTTTTAGGAAACATTTAACTTCATCTTGCTCATAGGTTTTTATTTTCCTCACCAACTAAAGAAGAACTGCAAAGAACAACAACAAAAAAAGTGCCTTTTCCCTCCTAAAGTTCTCTCAAAAAGCAAAAATAAAGAGCTGGCAGGCAGATACTGACATCAAATTTAAAATAAAAGAGAATCCTAGAAATCGGAGCCTTCTAAAAGTACAGCTGGATTGCCCCCACTTATAAAATCTCATTTTGGAGAAGATGCTGTTGAGAGGAATGGGAACCGGAGCATAAAAGGCACGTGGTGGCCTTGAGGGGTGTGTGTGTGGGCGGGGGGTCAGCTGCTATCAGACTGTGTGCTTTGCGAAGGCAGGAATTTGGTCTAAATGTTTCATCTGCCTCACAGAACCCAGCACAGGTGTTTCCACATGGTGAATAGTCAATAAAAAGCTTTTTTAGAGTTAGAAAAAACCACTCCAAATACCTTAACTTTATTCACCAAGGGAAATCAGTATTATAGTAAAAACATACAAAATACTATTTCAAAATATTTAACAAATTTAAGTGTGATTCCATTGTGTGTAGGGGGGGCGCACCACTCACTCTATTTCTGTAGCAAAGTCTCAGCACTTTTTCTACAAGGATATCAGATTTTAGCCAAAATCTTCCTACACTTCCATTTTCATTTATACCAGCTTGAAAAGCTAATACAGCGTCACTGCTGTGTAGTAGCCTGAAGCTTAACGATAATAATCCCCTCCTCTAGGAAAACTCTTTAACATAGCTAAGAATGGAAAATTTTTGAACATAACACTTGGCAAGCAACAGACTTGAGATGAAAATCAGACAGATGCATCGAAACTTTCTTGCTCAACACTCCTAATTTTTTTGGGGGGGGGGGTGGTGGTCTGTTTTCCCAGAAGAAATAAACCATATTTCTCTTTCCCTTCCAATCTAAACTTAAACTGGCCATGACGGTGGCCACTAACCACATGTGGCCACTGAGCACTTAAAATGTGGCTAGTTCCCATTCAGGTGTGTTCCAAGTGTGACACGAACACCAGATTTTGAAGATTTAGTACCAAAAGTTTAACAATGTAACTCGTTAGTATTTTTATATCACATGTTAAAATTAAAAATATTTTGGTTATATTGGGCTAAATAAAGTTCATTATTAAGAGCTATTTCCCCTATTTTGTGTTCTAGTTAAACTGCGGCTCCTGGAAAAATCTAAGCTACGCGTGTGGCTCACATTGGGTTTGTTGGCCAGTGCTGGTGTGGAGAATGAGAAACTCACATCTGCAACACACAGTTTTGGTTCATCCACTCCTAGTACTCAAACTGGCCAAGTATGCAGTTTTACTTACTTATTTTTTAAAGTTTATTGATTTTTTTACAGTAATGTCTGTATCCCGCGTGGGGCTTGAACCCACAAACCCGAGATCAAGCATCATACACTCTCCTGCCCAAGACAGCCAGGCACCCCCAGGCATTCCTTTTTAAATAAGGCTTTGAATTAAATATTGAAAACCCTCTGAAGTTACCTTAAAAATATTAGCCTTTGCATTGTTCACCCTGATAACCAAAGAGTATTTTTAGGTATTTTGCTTCTCACGCTGGTCAACTGTTTGTGGGGTGAAAATACATTGCACCTGCCCCCTAAAATCTAGTTTCTTTCTGACACCTCAGGAACCCGACAAGTCTGTTTCTGCTTTCACATGGAATCTTTAGTCCAGTCAAACACTCCCCTCAAAATGTCCAGTAGCACATTTTTTGGCCTCACACCCGTACAAGTCCTACAGCGTCTACACCAGCGGTGTCCAACAGAACTTCCTGCGGTAACAAATACGGATCCGCATTATCGGATACAAAGGGCTGGCAGAACTGAGGAATTCCATTCAAGCTTTCTTTCATTTCGGTTACATTTAAATAACCACATGCGGCCGGAGTCTACCCTACTGGACAGTCACTACGCTGGAGAGATTTATACTGACGCACTTTGAAGTTCAGGTCCGCAGAGACCAGGAACAAAAACCAAGCACTCTTTCTCCCTCTGCCCTCCCCCTGGCTCGCGTGCACGCTCGCTCTCTCTTCTAAAGCAAATAAATCAACCTTTAAAAAAAAAACAAAACCCAAAACCACCCAACGCATGACAAATCCCTCTGTCTGCCAGGCTCTCATGGAGCTGGCAGACCGCACAAGGGCAGGCAGACAGGCGGACAGGGACAGCACCCGAAATGATTTCCTTCATTTGCAAAGATGCTCAAGAGACAACGTGTTATCCAAGGAGTGAGGCAAAGGACTCTGCCTCGTAACAGGGCTCTTGTGCAATCATTCTTTCACTTTTTCTTCATATAAATACTGAGGGTCTGTAAAATACCTGCGTATTGAGGGTCTACTGTATACCAGGCAGAATTCTAACCGCTGCGAATCCGGCAGCAAACGAGGGGGGCGGACCCCTGGCTCTCACGGAGCTCACAGTCTAGCAGAGGAGAGCCGGTTATTTCGGGTAATGATAAACGTCATGAACAGGTTTTCAAACTGGTATAAATGAAAATAGAAGTGTAAGAGGACTTAGGCTCAACAGGTAATTTAAAGGCTCTGTAACTCCAAGGTGAAGTTTACACGAAAAACAGTTAAGAGCGTTTGAAAAAAGAACAAAGAGGTTACAAGCGTGAACCTTCTATCCTTAAAGCGATCCACTGCAGGAATTTGTTGGGGTCAAAATAAAGTGAAGGTGGCTTTCCGGAGGAAAGGATGCTCGTGAAGCTTGGGAAAACGAAGTTTGCACAATGTAATCGCCAGATTCAGGTTACGTGGTCAATGAGCAAGACAGGGGGCAAAACACACATACCTAATTATGCAACAGACTTCTACTTACCGAGGCTCCAGATCATTCGCCTTAAGTTTGCAGTAACATTCACATTCGAGCATTGCAAGTATGGAACGCATGCATCAAGGATGTTAAGTCATAGACGTTAACAGGTCATGTAATTTTGAAAAAGGCAGTTATTTACGTGGCAGATAAAATGAGATGAACTGTAAGAAATCCAGACCTGCAGCTAGCAGACCAGACACCCTGATCCAGTTACAAACTCCTCTCAAATCCCTGCCTGGCAGGGAGAATGTTTCAAAGACTGTTTCAAGAGTCTTCAGAATTCTGCCCAGGAGGGGCATCCAATGTTACAAATTGACCACATATATCTCTCCAGGGACCTCGAGATACGCAGACCCCATGGGTACACCGAGAACCCAGGGTACACCCTGAACCCTATCATATCACTACTGGCCCGGACAAGCTCTACAGACCACTCGGGGGTCCTCTCCGAAGGCGCTACAATGAAACTGGTGTTTTCACTGTTTCCATGCACAGAAGGACTAAGAGGGGGCTTCAGGTGCAACCAGATCATTTGTAAACCTGGAGTGGTACAGTACGAAATTGTTTTTTTCTCATGTGTTCTCTTTACGGTTACTTGTTGCCTTTCTCTATCTCGAGTGTAGCTGGTGATCGTTACTTTCAGATTCCAGGGAGAGAATAAAGCCTTGTTTTTCCACAAATGCAGCCACCGGTCTGTGGGAAACACCGACCAGAGTAAGAGGCAGGAGGCAGCGCAAGGCGCCGCGGCGGCAGTCTAGGCCTTGTACACCTCCCGCGCCCCTGAGCACCTCGTTCTGCTGTCACTTTCACTTGCTGATCTTAGTAAGAAGTTTACACGGACAGTAAGTATCATGAAGTCCTCCCGACAGCCACGAAAACACTATGTACAAGTCAGGTCTCAAAAAGCCACCATCACCATTTAAATATCGGGAGTCGCTATTTAAATGGTGAACCCGAGGTGTTTTTTTGTTGCTGTTGTTTTTTGTTTTAAGGATCAGATTTATAGTCCCAAAGTGAAGTTCCCATTTGCAAGTGGGAAATGACCCCCCACCGAAACCAGCCTGTCCTTGGGGAAATGCACTCAACATCCGCAAGCAGTGCCCAGAAATCATTCAGTGATCATGTTTTTATAATGATTTCCTCAAGTCGCTGCCACATGCAGCCAGAGTGTGGGCATTAAATGGTGTTCCCTGGGGAACTAGAAGGACACTCTGACGGACTCTTACTTCGCTCTATTTTCCTACCTTGCCAGCTATGTGGTTGTGTAGGATTGGGGCAGGAGCAACACAGGGGCGAGGCAAGCTTTGGGCTCCCTTGAAAGAAAGCACATCAACATTTCCATCAGTGGGAATATCACCTCCTACCTCAAAATCCATCGGATGGAACATATTTTTGATGATGACGACTCGCTCGTGGCGCATTCGGGATGGGCCAGCCCGTCTCTCAGGTCTCCAGTCCAACTGCCTGATGTGATAAAGCAGGAACAAGAAACTCAATTTTGTTTCATCCTTGTGGGAGAGGAGAAAAGGAGCTGCTACAATCCTCCTTTATCGAGTACTTAATGATACTAATTATTTGATTCCAAAATACCCATATGTAGGTTAGTCCCAGTTCCCACTGGGAGACTTTTTGAAGTAGTACAGTGATGGGCGGCTCAAAGACGGACCCAGGGTCTGAAATCCTAGGAGTGGATCTTTTCTCGGAACTGCAGTCTGGTTACAAACATTCTAATAAGACTCTTACAGGAAAGTGCCAATTATTTAGTATTTCTGTCTGTCTGGTATGCACGACTACACTTTGAGGGCAAAAAGTAAGTTCAAAATTGTATTGGGTTTTAGGCATTTTATGATCACACTGAAGTATGTAAAACTACCCTGTTACGCAATCTTAAATTTTACTGGACAGGTGTTTATATAAAATTGGTAGGGATCTAGTCTAACTATCCCTGTAAAAACTACAGGCAATCACAACTCAACTCTTGTGTGATCGCTGTATCTTTGGTTTGAGGTGTTAGAAATGTTCTCAGAACCCACTCTGATAAAAGAAAGTACTTAATGCTTTAGCTCCCAGGGGAGCTGCTGTCAATCCACATCAAAAACGAACGAAGGGCTCTGCTACACAAGCCTAAACTATTCTGTTTAGTCTGATGTTCGACTTCTTCCAAAGAGATGGCCCTCTCATCTCACTGAAGCCCGTGTGGTATTAGGAGTAAATGCCCCAGAAAAGGGAAAAAAAACTTGCCCTTGCCAGATCATTCTACAGTACAGATAACTGAAGGTTTCTGATGATCTAATGAAATTCTTTGAAAATAATATATACATACATCTGATGGAACAGAACTAGGTAGGGGGCTATACCAAAGACATACTCTAGGATATTTATATGAAATCTTTCAAAAAGGGAAAAACGACACAAACTTCTGTTGCAGAGACAGCTTTTTCTTGTAGTCTTTGCACTTCTTCTTCTTCTTTGAGGCATCGTATTCCCCCTTCAGCTGAAACTTGGCCACTTCAACATGTAATTTGTAGCCTCTAATTTCATCTTCATCCAAAAGTTTTAATGCGAGATCCACAGATTCCCTCTTTGTAAAGGTAAAATGAGAGAGTCAGGAATTTACATGCTGCAATGAAACTCTGGGAGGTTTTTTTGGACGAACGAGACTATACACACAATAAAGATTTCATCATAACTACCTCCTTTGAGATAAAGAACTCTAGTTTGCCTTATCAGGAAACCTGCACTCTAGACACAGCTGTCCTCAACCAGCTTTGTGAACCTGGCAAGTGATTCAATTTCTTCGTAAAATGGGAAGAGAAATGCCTTCTTTGCAGGGTTCTTGACAAAATCAAATGGAAGAATGCACATAAAGGATAGGGACTGGCATACAGCAGGTGCTCAGTAAATTACATTATTACTGAATAGTTAGTACTGCCTCTTGGAGTCTCAATTTCTCAAGGAGGCAGATGGACTTGTGTGATTTCTAAGGTACATTCCAGTTTTAAAATTCTAAAGTATTCCTTCTTAAAAGACTAGATGACTCAAAGAACTGGGGATAGCACAGCCAGCCTTTCACTCCTTTGTTCACCTATTAAAATGTAGGTCTGTGACACAATGTGAAGATGATTATCTGACGACTTGTATATTATATACATTTGTGGATCCTGTCAGCCCTATGCAGAGTCAAAGATCTGAGGACCCGAGGAAAACAAAAAATAACTGAACTTAACTGCACAATATGGATCTTAGAACAATTGTGTATCTTTAAAAGATTGTATTTAGAGAGAGACAGTGGATGCCCGTGAGCATGTGAGCGTGAGTGGGTGGGGGGAAGGGAAGGAGCGGGGGAGGGAAGGAGGAGGGGGGGAGGGAAGGAGGAGGGGGGGAGGAGTGGGGGGAAGAGCAGAGGGGGAGAAAGAGGGAAGACTCCACACCGAGCACAGAGCCCAACGTGGGGCTCCATCTCACAACCCTGAAATCATGACCTGATCTGATACCAAGGGTCAGATGTTTAATCGACTGAGCCACCCAGGTGTCCCTTAGTTCTATTTTTTGGGAACTTAACTCACTGGTTGGCCAATCTTGTATTTTTTATCAACTTACTCAAAACTCCATTTTTTCCTCTTTAAAAAAGTAGAAAATCCAATCAAACTGCCTAAGCATCTGTTCACAGATTTTAATAACCCTTGAAGAACATGTAAAACTCTCAACTCTCCTTCGGCCATACTCATGGATGGGCCCATTCACATTCAAGAACCAGATTCAAAAGCTAACTTCCAAAGAGCTGTTGGCTTCACCCGACCCCTTTCTGATTTCACCGAAATGCTGTACCCTCAACAACACACCTGTGGTGTTGGTCCTGTTGTTTAGTAAGTTTGATTTTACTTTGTAATTATCTTCACCTTCCATGACATAGGTACACATCATCGTTGTGCACATTTCTCCTGCATTCTACGATAATGCATAAAACATACCCCTAAGGTGAGAGAGGTTCTGGAAACGGTGCCTATCTTTGACTGAGCTTTCCCCGTGCAATTAACTGATGGGGCCATGAACACGTCAAGTTCTGCAAATTTCTATTAATACCGATCTCTCTTCTCTCCCATTCCAAATACATTTCAAAGAGCAGGCACGGCTATCCTCTCCTTCACAGCTGAATTCAAGGCTCAGAAAACATTTTTGTAAAGGGCCAGTTAGTATTTTAGGCTTTGCGGGCCACGTGGTATGCGCTGAAACACAAAAGCAGCCCCCGCCGAACGAGTCAAGGAACGAAGGAATGTTGCCGCGTTTGATAAAACCATATTTACAAAAATAAGCAGCAGGCTAGAGTTTGCCGAATCCCGGTCTCATTCACTCCAGAGGGTAAATGAAATGTTACCGGCTTTCTTTTCTTTGTGGATTTTTAAAATGTGTTCTGAGTCAATTATATACGACAGAGTCCTAAAGAGATCTCTGTGGTGAGAATTCTTTCAAGACAAAAGAAGCACTTCAGGCACATAACTTACATAATACCTTGGCCTGAGAACGTATTTTCTTACTACGAATAAATAACCTCACGAATGCGATACACACTGGCACAATCTGAAATTTTAGTTTTCTTCACATCCCGTTCTGTGTAGTTCTTTCTTGGCTATCATTTATACGAAATTATAGCCCTGATTCCTGAGTTATAAATGGAAATACAAAAAACGTATCTGACCACATAACTGACCTTCAAATAACAGCAAAGACCATCTCCTTTAAGATTTCCTTGATTATCTTTGTACAGTTTGACCTTAAATTCTTCCGTTTGAGGATCTCTCATAATAATGCCAAACTTGGACATGAGCTGTATAAATTCATCCACTGTAATGTCTGGAGGCAAACCTGTAACATTAGGGATAAAATCACAAAGGCATGTACAGTAACAGTGTAGGTTACTTAAGCATTCTACCAATTAGAAATCTACAATTTAGATGAGCTCAAATCTGATTTTTTAAATGTCTATAAAAAATCTCACACCTAGAGAATTAAAGAAATGTCATGTTTTAATGTGTTCAAGTATATACTAAAATCATATTTTGCGGGCTGCCTCGGTGGCTCAGTCATTAAGCATCTGCCTTCGGCTCAGGTCACGATCCCGGGGTCCTGGGATAGAGTCCTGTGTCAGGTTCTCTGCGTAGCGGGAAGCTGGCTTCTCTCTCTCCCACTCCCCCTGCTTGTGATCCCTCTCTTGCTGTGTCTCTCTCTCTCAAATAAATAAATGAAATCTTTTAAAAATATCGTGTTCTGCTTAAGCCTTCTACCACTATAGGGGCAGACTGCCCTAAGTTACCTACAGCAGACAGAAAGGATGGCATACAAAATTGTATGCTTGTCATGTTTCTTAGTTTTGTAATAAAAATGCAAATGTCAACTGCTGAATGAAAAAAAAGGGCACAATTGTAAAAAATAGATTTTAGAGAAGTTGAAAAGTATAAACCACTTCATGAAAAATCTCAAACCATCAAGTATTTTCTACTCTAAATCTGTTTAAAAGAGGTGGGAGGGGCGCCGGGCTGGCTCAGTTGGTAGAGCCCAACTCTTGGTCTAAGGGTGGTGAGTTCACACCCCATGGTGGGTGTGGAGCCTACTTAAAATAAACAAATAAAAACTTAAAAGTGCACATACCAGACACATATACATTTGTATTTCTGTCTTCTTCAACGTGAAACCATCCTAAAAATCAAAATTAAAAACGAAAACACATGCAAGAAAAGGTTAAGAGTCACATTATGAAATCTTGACAATGCAGCAGTTTCTTGAAACTTCCAGGACTTTTCTTACCCTTAGAACAAGAGAGACTAACTCAAATCACTGTCCAGCTTTCAAAGTATTTGGATCTTTGGACATTAGATTAGTTTCAAAGCCCTGTCTACAAAAGGATGGCTAGTTATCCTGGTTCTTTATGATTCTGGTACTACCTTAAAAAGAAAAATATCCTCATCCTTGCACTGACTTTAGGCCCTGCATGCGTAAGTTGCTTCTGACTCTAATCTATTGTGTTAGATATGGCCAAGCTGAGGCAAAACTGCCTTGAGTTCAATTTAATTAAGCTTAAAAAATATAAGAAAATTATCTTACAAACAGAACTTTTGATAACAGCTCTATCTTGCAAAGGAAAAAACGGAGGCACAGAACTGAAACAGCCTACCCAATGCCCACAAGTTAGTGTGAGAGTCACTATATGAACCCAAATAATTTTTAAAAACCCCTCATCTTATGGTTCCTTCAACCTACTATAATTTTCCAAACAGTAACCAAATATACACATACTAACATTTAAAATTTTCACATTCCTGTTTTTCAAGCTAAATCCACTTGCCTGATTCGGCCTTTCTCTTTTCTCCCCTCTTTTTGGGATCACTGGGTTCAGGGGTTTTTCTTTGTGGAGGTTCTTCTGCAGTCCTAGCACTGACTTCTTGTACATCTGCGGTAGAGCTAGATGCCCCATCGTTAGAAAAGCCATAATTGGCCTGATATGTAGCAATGAAATCCTCAGTGATCTAAACAAAAAATTCAATACACACACAGATAACAGAAATTCAAAAATGATTTCTTCCCATATAAAGTTTACACAGTGTTAAATTTCAGCATATTTGTTTATACAACTGAACACAGAAGTGCTTCTGCAGGTAACGGTTGTAGTAAATGGTGTAAGTGCCAGAGCAGTCACCTTAGGTGAAAAATGTGCATAAAATGATTTAAAAAAATAAGAAATGGGTATTTGGGTTATCAGCACAAAATTTTAAGATACTACTGGCATTTTAAGTGATGTTGGCACATTTTCTTGTTGCTTCATTTATAAATCACTGCCTCTCTACAGTCTACCTGACTAAGGCTACAAGTACATACAATAAAGGAAATACCAGATAACAATAAAACAGAACAAAAACCAACAGTCAACTAATAATCTAATACCAGCACCAATTTTTCTTTTGCATAGAGATACACAAAAGTATAGACACACTAAATATTTGATGATCTACAGGCAGACAGCATGCAGAACGGAACTGATCTGGTAAAAAGAGACGGCGGCTAACAACTGTAAAACTAATGTTTATTTTAACTCCATCACTAATTAAAATCACACTATCATTTAGTGTCAGAAGAAACTAAGAACGAATTCAACTCAACATCTATATTCCTGGCTTTTAGGGGGAAAAAAAATAAAGCACAGTTGCACAATGAAAGAAATAGAGGAGTTCTTCCTTCATTCTGGTCAATGTTATGCGCACACACAGGAGTGGGGAAAATTTTAAACTCACAGTTCCAAGAGGTATGGGCTTCTATAATATAAAAAGATAACAGTCACAAATCAATCCATTATACTACTGTTAAAGGTACTCAGAAACCAAATGTGCTCTGAAGCTGGCACGACCAGTACAAGCAAAATCATAAATTTAACAACGTGGAGGGAATGGAAAATAAAAATGGAAACACAATGGAAAATAAAAAACTTGAAATAAATAATTTTAAGGGTAGCCAAGGAATTACACAATGGAGACACGGTTTATGTTACCAGCTTGCAAGTCCGTTAGTGTGCTCCTAGTATCTTTTTCCACCCACATGAGACTTTGATTAACAGGGTACTTTTACCCCAAAGTTTACAGAACCAAGTTAACACCAGTTACTTTACTTTGAAGCTGAAATAAAATACTTAACAATTTCCAAGCGCTCTAAACAAATATACATGGATCTTTTCCACCCCTATTCTGCGCCTGTGGTTACATGGTTAAAACACACATGCCTAGGGACAAAATTTGATAGGAAAGAGAGGTGCAAGACAAAGTTCAGTCCCTAAAGAGATATACACCGCTACTTTCTTTCAAACCGAGAAGCTGCCTTTTGCACAAGGTACGTAAGCTAAACAAATAGCAGAATTCCTAGGGTAAGTGAGGTTGGCTATCTGAGATTAACAGCTACTAAATTTGCTCCTGGTGTTTTTCCTCTTTGCAATAAAAAGCAGTCACCGGTGCAATAACCAACTGTGACCTTCACAGACAAAATTAACAAGGCATAGAAAAGACTTAAGAATTAAATCGCATTTAAGACATCTCTGTAAAGATTTACGTTTCTCTATACATCGGTTCTGCAACAGAAACAACAAAAAGAAACGTCACTATCCATGGGGCTCTAACTCAGGACCTCAGCAAAGAAAACGGAAAAGGGGCGCCTCGCGAGGCTGGCCAGGCGGGCCCGCGCTGCAGTGGCGCCCGTGCCCCTCTCCTACCTTGGGGAACCAAGCCTTCTTGTCCAGGTCCCACTCATAGGGGGTGTCAGCCGGCTGCTGCCCGAAAGAATCGGGTTCTCCAGTGGGATCCTTCTGGGTGTCGCCGTCCTTGGCGTCGCCGTACAATTCTTGCATTCGCAACTGCTCATCAAACTCGTCGTTCCCATCCAAGTTGTTGCCGCTCATGTTGCCGACTTAGGCAAGGGACAGGCTTTGCGCGAGCAAAGAGGAGCACTGAGGCCGAGATGCAGCCGGAGGCTAACAGAGAAAGGGAGGTTAGCCGCACTCCGCCCGCGTCCCGCCGCCCCCCGGCACGCCTCCCAGCGGCGCCCCAGCAGCCCCCGGGAGGTCGGGGCCGCCCGGCGCCCGCGCCGCCCCCCGCTCCGCCCGCCCTCCCACCGCGCGCGCGCGCGCGCCGCAGCTTGCAGCCCCGCCGCGCCGCCGCCCACCTGGCTCGCTCCACCGGGCCTCGGCGCAGCGGCTCGACCCAAGGCGTGGCGGGAGCGCGCACCCGCGCCGCCGCCGCCGCCGACCGGGTTTGAGACGCCTGCGGCCCCCGCGGCTCCCGCGGTCCCCACGGCCCTCGCGCCAACGTCAGGAGATTGCTGGAAAACTGAGGCCCGCTCAGGCTGACGCAGTCGCCATTGTCGGCACGTCGCGACGTCGCGGGTCGCGCCGACACGCCTCCAGTGGCGTCAACAAGCGCCGACGCTGGCAGGCGGGCGGGCGGTGCTGGGTCCTATGGGCGGGGCGTCGGGGGGCGGCGTGCGGCGGTCGCGCGCCGGTGTCGCGCGCCCGTGTCACGCGCCGTAGCCCACCCGGACTCCGGGGCGGGGCGGGGCGGGGGCGGCGCGGGGGCCGGCGGTGCCTGGGGACCTTGGGTTCCGCGGGGGCTGCGGCGGGTGGCAGCCGGGGGCGTGGGAATGTTCCCACTCGGCGGGCGCCATCTTGGGGGAGTGGATGGGGCGGGCGGGATGGGTTTGTGTTCCTGAGAAAAAGCTGGGCCTCCTTTCCCCGTTCCGCATGGGAACCGCTTGTTCTTTATGATTTCCCTAGGATCGGCGCTGGCTCTTGGTCACGTTCTTGGCCTAAGCTCCTAGCTCAGGGTGTGGTGTCTAGTGCGTATTGGGTGAGTGAGTGAGTGAGTGAGTGAGTGAATGAATGAATGAACGAACGATGGGTGGGAACCAACCTTATTTTCCCAGCCTCAGGCCCCTCCTTTATCTCTCTGGTACCTTCTCAGGCTGGAGATCAACTCTGGAAAGACAGGGAATGGGGGGGCAGCAGCTGCCTTCCTCTTGAACACCATGATTCAGAGGTGCTCAGGCTCCAAACCTGAAACGTAAAACCTCCAAGTATCTAAGCACCACCTTTACTGGCCCAGTAACTTCGGGTTTTTTGTCTTTCTTTTAGAAAAGCCCAGAATATTTTTCCTCTATGCAGCTTTTTCCCAAATTACATATTTATCGTAGAAAATAAAGAGTTTTGTAATTTTTTTTTTTTATCGGGCAGATAATTTATTGAGCAACCAAGTGCCAGGGTCTGTGCTAGGCTCTGGAGAGCCAGCCATCAAGAAAACGGGCACCGCTTAAGGGAGACACACTTGTTTATGTACATGATTTTTTAAAAAAAGATTTTATTTATTTATTTGTCAGGGAGAGAGAGCGAGTGAGCACAGGCAGACAGAGAGGCAGGCAGAGGCAGAGGGAGAAGCAGGCTCCCTGCTGTGCAAGGAGCCCGATGTGGGACTCGATCCCAGGACGCTGGGATCATGACCTGAGCCGAAGGCAGCCGCTTCACCAACTGAGCAACCCAGGCATCCCTATGTACATGATTCTTCTCCATACTTGTTGCACAAAAAACAACGTTTTAAAGTTTTTGTTAATTCCTTTAAAATTAACGAAAGTAAACCCATTATGTATAAAGGTAAAAATTTTAAATTTAAACCAGATTTGAGGGTGGGGGAAACCTTACCAGAAGAAAGTTCTGCAATTCCAGTGACCTTTGCTTCTAAATATAGCAGTTGCGTATGGGCTCTAGAAAATCTTAACTCCCCAAATACCAGCTGTAAGAATATGGTTTCAACCCTAACAGTGGTTTTTAAATAGTATCTTGGGTTTGGATTTCTTTTTTAAATTCCATTTCCTTTTCGTGAAGTTTTTGT
Source organism: Mustela nivalis (assembly GCF_964662115.1). NCBI lineage: Eukaryota > Metazoa > Chordata > Mammalia > Carnivora > Mustelidae > Mustela > Mustela nivalis. The sequence continues at coordinate 14,913,248 of NC_139040.1, forward strand.
TCTGTTGCAGGCTTTCAGAGAATTGAACTTGCATGCATTTTTATAATATAGATAACATGAGTTTTATTAGGCTCGCTTATTTAAGCATTGCTAAGTATTTCTTCCTGGGTCCCAAAATAGTGTACAGCTGTTTTCTGCAATGTGTTCCTGGGCTCCCATTTCATTCCTGGGTGAGTTCACAGCATAGGTGATAATATGCTACACAGCCCTACTACTGCACGTGACCCGTCGAGTGCCTGCTGTATCCACAGTTCCCTCTGAACACGTCACCAAAAAGGTTCCTTATGCCTGGGTCCCATGTGACCTAGCCACCGTGGCCCACAGGCTGCCCAGAGGCCCGTGAGGTGACCTGATAGGGTAGCTCTGCATTCTAGACCGAATTGGCCTATATGGGCCAATAAACCACCTTTCCCCAGGGACAGGAATGAGTATGGAGTGGGCGGGGACCTGGTCAGAGTGCCACAGAGGCAGGAAGGCCCACGTAGAGAAGGTAATAAGCAGAGCAGGTCCCTGCTGTGGGGAAGTTCCCCAGGGGTGAGAGGAGAAGCTGAGGCAGTGACAGGGGTCATTGAGTCACCATAATAGTGGAGCAGTAGAGTTGGGAGCTAAGCACACTTATACCTACAGTGGCACTCTGTTTGGCCATGAGACCTGACAGTTTTATCAGTGCTATTGTCTCTGTGAGGCCTGGTTCCTGTGTGTTCTGGTTCCTGTGTGTTCTTATTTCCCTAACATTTCTAACTCATAGAATGAACTCCCTGGTAACAGGTAATCTGTAAGCATCTCTGTCTTTGTCACCTGTCTTTTTCAAGAGTTTTTGCAAGTCACGGAAACACTCAAGGCAACAAGCAAAAAATTATATATTTATTATTCTAATGGTCTCCCAGGATGGTGCCTGAAATGCCCGGATGGGAATGTACATGGGTCTCATGAGGCGCTGCGGGACCCAGGAAGCCCAACCAGTTCTCAGGACCTAGACAGCCAGCTTCTCTCTGAATATCTTCATCTTTCTCTCTTCAACCTCTGTTAAGGGCAATAAGTGCTATACTCCTGGCTAATAGGCCATGGCCTTCTTGGTGGATAAAAATACATCATCTTGTGGCGCCTGGGTGGTTCAGTCATTGGGTGTCTGTCTTTGGCTCAGGTCATGATCCCTGGGTCCTGGGATCGAGTCCTGCATCTGGCTTCCTGCTCAGCTGGAAGCCTGCTTCTCCCTCTCCCACTTCCCCTGCTTGTGTTCCCTTTCTCGCTGTGTCTGTCTCTGTCAAATAAATAAAATCTTAAAAAAAAATAAATATACATTAACTTGTAAAAGCAGAGACTCCTTGAGCAAAGAAGTCTCCTATCTGGCTTAGGAACTCTGGAAGATTACTGAACTATACCAAACTAGATTTTTTTGTCCCCTGTTCAGGAATTTTCCTGTGCCCATTTCCTGTAATCTCAACACTTAGCGGAAACAAAAGAAACTACTTTTGACAAAAAGATTGATGGATCCCTGACCTAAAATGGTTGAAACCACAGAAATTCTTTGAACCGAAACTTGCTACTTTCAGTGGCTATGCTAGTGTTAAAATGTTTCCTGGCACTTTCAACTTCAATGGCGGAGACTTACCCATTGCCCAGTTTGGCTATATCTAAATATGTGATTTTTGTTTTCCTGCTTTGTAGCATATTATTATGGTCCTTTATTCGAAGTCTGGGGTCAGGGAAGACCCTGAGCAAGATTAGGAAGTATACAGAATTTGTTTTTCAGGTACCTACCTTTTCTCCATTTAGGACACTCTCCAAAGAAATTCAGTCTTCCATAGTCACATTTCTGGAATAATAGTCACACCACAATAGGTAGTGTGAAAGAGATTGTGGATATTGGGGCCTAGTTATAAGGTTGGCTCCAATTAGGATCATCTGTTGAGGAAAAAAAAAAAGAGAGAGAGAGACCACCCCCCTCCAAAAAACAAAACAAAATGAAACCATGGATTTTAATCCCAAATTCCCCAACTCTAGGAGGGGGGCTGATGCCCTATAAAACCATTTAGGGGATTATTTTATGTCAGATCCCCTAAGTCAGAAATTACTAAGAGTGAGCAAAATGAAAGCTCTTTGAGTTCTAGTTTTATCAATTGCTAAACAGCTTTCTTGGCTTTTGTTATCTGCTACTTCTACAAGTTATTTCTAAAATGCTGTGTGTTAAGACGTAGTTTTTATTTGGAGTGAGGAAATAGTAAAATCTCTGGGAGATTCGTGACTTGAAAATAATTTAGGGGCATCTACGTTAGCTGGCCCTTGATTTGCGCTCAGGTCATGATCTTGGGGTCCTGGGATCGTGTTCTGAGTCAGGCTCCAAGCTCAGCAGGGAGTCTGCTTGAGATTCTCTCTCTCTCTCTCTCTTCCCCCTCCTCCTGCTAGCATGCACACACATGCTCTCTCTCTAAAATAATTTTTTTTAAAAGAAAAGACCTTAAATTTTATTATTAAATTGGGTTCTCATTTATATTCTGTCAGTACTATGGTTTTTAGAATATAAAGTTACACAAACTCATTTTTAAAGATTTATTTAATATTTATTTGTTTCCCACCACTTATTACAATGTCCAGCCTAACGCTAATACAATATTGGCACCCCGACTTTTGGTAAAACAATTTTACAGAAATGTGAAGTTTAGTGTTAATACGTATTCCTTTTCTGGCCACATCATTAGCAAAAGTTCACAATGACACAAGCAAAACATATACTTTAATTTTCCCCGAGAAAACATTTTCTAAAACCACAAATCTAAATTTGACACATCTATTGACAACAGGTTGTTTGAAATCACAATTATTAAGCTCACAGCATTTAGCAAGTAGGAGCAGAGGATAGAAAATCAGAACCTTCCGTCTGATTTCCAAGGGCAGAGATTAATTAGGTCACACTCTTACAGGACTTAGGCACCCATTGGGTTTAAAGAAGCTAAGCAGAAAGATGATCTGGTACCAACTACACACCCACATGTTAGGGATCTCATGTGGTATTTCTCCATTTTTTAGAAAGAGGGCACTGCTTACCAGAAAGAAATGGATTTCCTTAAAGGAAAAATTGCAGACACTGGCAGGTTCGCAGGTTTTTCAACAGGGGTCCTTCTCTGGGGCCTTCAAAATGACAATAAACGTGGCCGCTTCGTCTGCCTGTGGATAAGGCGAGTTCTTCACAATGTTTGTGAAAGATAGCTTTGCTCGATTATCAATGGTAGTCAAAAGTAGAACTACATTAAGTCACTAAGTGTTGACCCGGTAAGGCAAACACCCTGCCCCAGATTCTTACTCAGTACTTCATGCTCGCTGACTCCGAAACATTTTCATTGTAATCGCAGAGCTTTGCCATGGAATAGAGATGAATGGGAAAGAGCAGTCCAAAACTCTGGCAAAGGTTTATTTTTTTTTAGGACTTAGTTTTTTAAGAAAACTGCAGAAAGTTATGTTGTATCTCTTCTCGATCCCCTTTTCATATGCAAAGTATAATCTCTAGATTTACACCACATAATAAACACGAACACAGTTTTACGCAAATCACAGGAGTATAGGAGAAATTAGAAGCATAGATGTGATGGGAACAAATTCAATTTTACAGTGTCATCTTGTTTATTTCACCTTCTCTCCCATACAACCTCCTGTAGGACCCACTGACATATGGACTTGTCTTTCTACACCTAGGGGGGCTTCGTTTTATGTAGAAAGCCCGATAATGTTAACGTTTGTACGTTGACAAAAAGTCACGGTCTGTCTTTTACTTTACAAGATCTCTCACTCAGATTTCAGCACAATTCACAGACAACAAAAATCCTGACACCATACACCTACACACAGCTCAGAGTCAGATACACATGCTGGGAGGAAAAATACCGTTTTTAATTGAAAAGCTAGACTCTGTCATCTTCCCTCTTTGCACTGCACCCAGTGAACAAGGTCACACTAATTTCAGACACCTGCGAGCTTCCAGCGCCTGGGACCCTTCCCATCACAGCCAGGTTGTTAAGGGGGGTATCCGCGGGAGGAGAGTCGGGCAGCTCTGCCTTGCAGCAGAGTAATTGAGCTTTAAAATGCTGCTGGAAGGTTTTGCTCAGCCAGTACAGAGCAAAGGGGTTTACGCAAGAATTGCTGAAAGCCAGAACCCGGGAGAAAATGGTGACAATAAAATGAATGGCGGAGGGGTCCACGTAGGTCTGATAGGTGAAGGAGTGGTAGAGATACAAGAGGTGATTCGGCAACCAGCAGAGAGCAAACAGAGCCACAAGCACCAAGACGGTTTTGGCAATTCTCTTCCGGGATTCGATCTGCAGGGGCGGGGGCGGAGATGAGAAAAATGACCACAAAAACAATCATTTAGCTGGCAGAGATTTTTAAAAAGCTGTTCTCTAGATTTACATAGAAATTTACTGCTAACAGGCTGGAGTCCCTTTGAGCATGCGTCTGAAAGCACTGCTTGGGAGCTGTGGGAAGGCAGCCGGTTCCTATAGAATACAGCTAGTTAATTGGCATGGTAACCCTGGTCTCATTAGCTCGAATGCAGAGACTCCCAGCCGTGGTTTTGAGAGACTCTAGGATGCCTCCAATTAGCTCAAGGAGTGTTGTGGTATTCTTGAGATTTTAATTTAATTAGAAATAGAGATCTCTCTATGCGGTTAGAATATTCTTCCCGGGTTTATGGAAGTTGCCAAGTCAGGACCCCAAATGGTTTATAATCTGTAGGAATTCGGACCATACAGTCAGAGGAATGAAAACCAATGTGTCATCCTATCTACACCTGTGAAAACATTCCTGCCTGTATCCCTTCACGCAAGAAACGAACGAGGCTAAGTGAAGACATTGCCTACTGTCACAGAGCAAAGAGAACTGTTCACACGGGCATGAAATAGGCCATGTTAGCCTCACAAGCAGCCCTGCTGAACTAACTAAAGGGACTGGTCAAGAGGTCAATGGGAGCCTCTCCCCCCTCCAACCCCCACCGGTGAAAGATAGAACTCCTGGTGTTTTTTTTTTTTTAAACGGAATGGAACAATGTTTTGGCAACATTCTTTTCTTCTGTTCATATTTATGCAAGGAGAGCACACCTGGCTCTTGCAATGGTGAGTCACCGTGTTCTCCGGCCACTGGCACTTACCTTATCCCTTGAGCCCTCCGTTTGCTCCTCTGTGTGTAAGTGGTTTGCTCTGAATAATGTGAGGGCTGCTCACCAGTTCTAGCATCCTGTGTCTAACATTCTGTTACACTTTCTAAAACAAAAGATGCTTGCCTTCATAGTCTCACCTTGAGTGTTGTTCCTCGCTGCTCCACGGGGTACCCAATTTTGGTTGCTCAAACCAGACTGTCACCCAGTCCCCAGCTGCATTATTACAGATAAGGAAATAGGCTCAGAGAGGTTAAGTAACTTGCCCGAGATTGCTCAGCTAGTATGTGGTAGAACCAGAGTGAAATCGTGGGTCTGACACACTCCAGAGCCTGTGACCCGAACCACAGTACTGTACTGCTATTCCTCACAGGGGCACAAGTAGGAATTTCATTTCTCAATTCATGCAAGAGTCCTGATTAATACATACCTGCTTGCGGGCATGGGTTTGTTCCTCAGTAGGGATGTTCAAGGTGCTTTTGTAAAGAGTCCTAGCAATCAGAGAATAATAGACAGAGATAATCGAGAGTGGGATAATATAGAACACCAAGAAACACAGCAGAGAATGTATCTCTTGCATGAGCTTCTCAGAAACGGGATATGAGGTACACGCTTCAAGGGTCATATTTTTGTTGGGATCTTCAAGAGTATATACATTGGAAAATATAGCCTCGGGCAGAGCAATGATCATAGACACAATCCAGACGCAGCCAGCTTTAACACAGGTCTTCAGGATGGCATTGGAGGGCTGCCGCTCCAGTGGCTTCACAACTGCCTTGTACCTAGAAACATATAACCATAGGCAAAAGTCAAAATAAATATCAGAACTGTAGAATCTCAAGGTTAGAAGTGACCTTAGGGGTCCTACAGTTCTGCCTCCGATCCACCGACTGGAATCAGTCATGATTTCAAATACACAGTATGTCCCAATATTTGATATTTATACTAATCATCCTTTTCTCTGATTCACTGATAGGAAATAGCTCAGGGTTGCAGTTTTAGAATTTTATGTGTAGATCCTCTATTTAGGATGAATAAATTGTTTTCGGCATGATTTTTGTGTGTGGTTAGGGGGAATTCATTACCTGTGTATTACCTTACTTGTTCTAAAAAACTTCGTTTTGGTGTAAGTGACTGATTTTAAACCCAATTCTCCTTCCTTTGCAAGTGAGCAGTCATCAGCCTTCCTAGAAAAGATTTCCCCCAGTTTGTGCAGTGAAGAGAAGAGGGTTAATTTCTTCCCTGTTCATAAGTGCTACTTTGTTACCCAAGCTGCTCTATAGGTAGATTTAGAGCAAGGCAAAGGTGAAACCGTACACCCTATGCCCATGCAAAGGTGCCTCCTTATTCCGACAAATTCACCTTTAAATCTATAGCCTTTAAGTAAATCTGCCCTCAAATAGAATATAAAACCAGCCAAAGCGAAAATCCATAAAAGACCCCAGGGAAGATTTTCCTTTTCTCCGATTCCAGAATTTGAAGAAGCTATTGATTACTTACAGGCTTCTCATAGGCTTTTTAAAGCATCACTTTTAACATTTGGAGCCTCAAACTGCACCCCCCCACACTCGGCTTTCACAGTTATTCAACAATAGGAACACAGAAAAATATAGTACTTATAGACTGAAAATATCCTAACGGAGCCTGAATACACGGACTGCCCGAGGTTCTCACACGCTCTATCAACAGAGCTCTAAAAGTCAACCGGATTAATTTATTTCTCCGAGTTCAAGACTGTCATTGAATGCCTATAGAGACAACAAATACAATTAAGTGATGACATTATACTGAGTTACCAGGCAGCCGAAAACCTCACCGTTTTTCTGCCATTGATTAATTTAATGAATTTCAAATAAATTAAATGCATGCATCTTTTTACCATTCTTCGGGTAGACAGTAATGTATATATGGTCAATTTCACACCTATGCTGATGTTCTAATGCTAACAGTATTGTACCACTAGGCTGCACTAATGTATAAAGCATGAATTGTTTTTCTTTTACACCTGGAACGATTTGCCTTACTTACTTAATAAATAAACAGGGAGGGGGGAAAACATCATTTAGAATTCTTTCAAGCAAACAATTACACTTCAAAGAGAATACATTATTCCTAAAGCATACAATTTCTGCCTTTCTTCCGATGCTAACACAGGAATCTTAACGTTCTTACAACAACTTTTATTTTCAATTACCCCCCCTCCGATTTTCTAATATTACATCCAGCTTATAGACTGTAAGAAAGCAGAATAGTAGCTCGTGAATGCTAAGTAGAAGCTTTCCTTTCTTTTTTTCTTTTTTCTTTTCTTTTCTTTCTTTCTTTCTTCTTCTTTTTTTGCCTAATTTCACATCCTGGCAAATAAAACTGAGAAAAGAAACCCACCTGTCAGCGCTGAGAATTGTTAACGTGAACACTGATACACCAACAGAAGTGAGCCGGATAAAAGAAAGCACCTTACAGCCAATTCTCCCGAACAGCCATCCTTCTGCAAGGTAGTGGGTTGCATCCACAGGCACACAAGTTAGCAGAAGTAGCAGATCTCCGAAAGCCAGGCTGGTGATGAAAATATTTGGAACGGTTTGCATGGATTTGGTCTTGAAAAAGACTTTGATGAGAATAGCATTTCCAAGGATGCCCACTGAAATGATCACAGCATAAGTGATGTAGATGGCACACAAAGCTTCTATTCCTGGAGAGTTGTCTCCGGTCCGTCCTTTATTTGTGGTATCATTGGGAACGAGAGAGCTTGATGATTCTGTGTCATTTGTGATTGGAATTAAAGTCTCATTAGGTGACTGAGGCTGTCTTTGAGACATTTCTTCTGAAGACTCTGCCTTTAATATTTCTTCTGCTCAGTTTAAATGTAGTTGATTGTCACGTCTAATGCCTACGTCTAGTAACGAGATGGTAGAACAGAGCAGAATGGCAAGCAAATTCAAGACACCCGGATACGCCTTTCCTTCAGTTGTTCTGTGTCTCCCAGCATGCTTGGGATCTGGCATTGAAGGGTGGGAGGTGGAGGAGTTTTATTGGCGTTTCCGTGACAGAGGGAGGGGGGTTTGGGAAATGCTCTGCAGTTGCTTGTTCTTCCCTGTTGGGGAATCCTATGAGTAACTAGTCATCATCAAATACCCCCTATTGTTTATTAGAATCACCCCGTCTCCTTGTCTGCCCATGAAAATCTACACAGGTCTTGTCCGTTTTTTCCCCGAACTCATTCAAGTCTCTGCCATCAGAAGATGGTCTAATGCATTTTCCTTTACCTGGTGAATAAGTATGTGTGTCTCCTGAAGCGCAAACTTGAATCCACTCCTCTAGATTTAATATCAGAGAGGCGCTGAAGCAACAAATCATTCACACTTTGACAGGGCTGATGTCACTCCAGAGGAGGAATAATTCAGGTGACCCTAGGCTTATCACCTTGCTCTGACACGGTAATTCCCCACTCTGTGCCCGTTACCCAGGCCGTGCTGCAGAATTAGCGAAGCAACCCTTAAGAGACAAAAAATCCAGGCAAACCACCAGTTGCTTTGCCTCTAAATGTCCCAGTCAAGCAGTTTTTACTGTTTGGCTGTCTGTCTGAATGCCATATACATTTTGAAATGCTGTTTCAGGGTTCTCTCCCCAGCAGTGGCTGAAATGAACCTGCTTTGTTCCAAAACAAAGTAAGACAGGACCCTGCCTGGAGGTCCCCACACAAAAGGGCTTCTAAGAATGAAAGTCATGCTTTTCAAATGAAGGAATGCTGTAGGTTACTCCAGAGGGGACGGTGAAGTAGATGATGTTTGCAGCAAGTGGAGGAAGGAGAAAAGTAAGGAAATCCCTTTAGCAGCGGCAAGAAAAGTCCCTTGTAGAGAATGTAAGTATGTGATTTCTGTGCTTGTCTGGGGGGGTGGGGGGGTCACTTGGGGGAGAGAGAAGCCAGCAGTCTGAAGGCATTTAATAATATAGCCTGCTTTGAGATAATCCCTGAAGTGATCAAATTTAAAGGATGATCTCCCAGCTAGGAGAAACTCTGTGTAGTGAGGTTTTTCATAAACACGTCCATATCAGAGTTAGTCTGGGAAGTGAAATGAAAAACAGCCAAGTATTTGGAGGAGCAAGGAAGGTTTGCTCTTTCTACCTGACAGAGCACGTGCGGTCAATGCTACGGGAAAGGAAATGGGATGAAATGCATCAGTTATTTTGGTTCATTCGACCTCTCCCCCCAAAGCCACGCCCATCCCCCACCCTTTGTGAACCGACACCCTCCTCCACCCCGCCTGAATTACTCCTCAGCCAAATAACTAACTGTTCTTGATGGAAATGGGGAGGGGAAGTGTTTGAATCAACCCAACTCCTTTAGCTTTTAAGTATCCACACAAATAATTCCATGCACTGGGCTGGCTCTTTAAAATCATCTCTCCAGAAAACGACTGTCTATTCAGCTCCTATCCTGTTCTCACAAGCCAATGATAAAATCTCTCTGGGATTCCTGTGTGTCATGTAGCAAAGAGCAAACAGTATCTTCCAATTCACACCTCGGCGCATGGCCACACAGCACTGTTTCGTAAGAAACAAACTCTTGCGCATGAGTTCCAAAATTATCTGAATTCCAGAGATCTCGGGCAGGCTTTCATGAGGCTGCGGCCCCCCAGCGTGCCTTTCTTCCTCCCCGTTCCTCCTGGGCAGGGGACAGCAGGGGTGTGGGGCTGCTGCTGGAACATGAGTGTTCTTGGATCTCTGGAATTCCAAAATTCCAGAATATCAGAGATGGAAGTGAACTTTCTCAGGGGCAGAAATGAGGTTCTAGAGGAGCGGGGAAGAATTTCAGGCAAGGTCACATAAGTTACTCAGTAGCAGAGCTGAGATGAAACAGGTTCTCTTTGAATTCTAAGAGGTTAAAAATCAGCGACGAGAGCAGACAACACTCAGTTCCTGACAGTTACCCATATTTGCTCATTTGGCATCAGGGACTTGGGTTTTCTGCGTGTTCTGTTAACCAAGGGACAAGGGGTTTCCAGGCTAACAAGCAAACAATGATAGGTATAGATAATTTCAATGCATTTGCCTCTCTCTCTACTTATTTTACCTTATAACTCACCCATGAAACATAAAGTCTAGTTAATTGTTCCTAGTTAAAGTTGCAGGTCACTTAGTCTAGGCAGAAGGATGAAATCCTTTGTTGCTCATGTTTAACACAAGATCGGTCAGTATTATTACGCCAGTTTTTCAAAACCAACTGCTCCTTAGAGATTAAGCAATCGTAATATGATCTTAATGTAGCCTTTTAACTCCAAGTTAAGTGTTTGATATTGAGCAAATAAACTACCAGTTCTCTGAGGTTGGGTTTCCTGGTTGGGTCCCATTCAGTTAGCGTTGCTAAAATCTTTTTTTAAGATTTTAAAGAGCTGGGGCTCTAAGGGGGCTACAAAGCCCCTCTCTGCTTCTGAGTTGGGGGTGGTGGAGAGGGATTAGAAAGCAGTTGCTGGAGAGAAGCTGCAGATTTGGTGCCAACCTTCTCAGCCATCAGTGAAGCAGAGCAGTGGTTCCCAAAGTGGTTCCCAAAGTCGTTCACAAAGCCTTGTGCATGAATTACCAGGAAAGCTTATCAGAGCAGATCGCTGAATCTCACCTCCAGAGGTTCTGACTTGGATAGGTCTGCGATGGGGCCCCAACATTTGTATTGTGTTTTTTTTTTTCAGATTTTATTTTGATTTTTTAAAAGATTTTATTTTAAAGTCATCTCTATCTACACCCAGCATGGGGCTTGAACTCCTAACCCCATGATCGAGAGTCACACGCTCTACCACTGAGCCAGCCAGGTGCCCCCAAATCTTTGTTTTTTTTTTTTTAAAGTAAGCTCTACCCCCAATTAGGGGTTCGAACTCACAACCCCAAGATCAAGAGCTGCATGCCGGACTGACTGAGCCAGACAGGTGCCCCAAACATTCGCGTTTCTAGCAAGTTCCCAGGCAATATTGATGCTGTTGGTCAGGGACTACACTCTGAGAACCACTGATTCAGGATGAGAGTAATCCAGCTGTTGAAGAGAAGCCTGGCTTTTCCTGATATTAAGATCAAAAAGATATTTCTGTAGTTCTTCATTAGAAGCAAGGAAATTCTGTGAGGTGATGAATACTTCAAACATGGTGCGTATATCTCTCAGTCCCTGGTGAGCCTTATTTCCAAGTCACCCAAGGGGCTTGGGGTGATCTTTCCAACGGGAGAAAGATGAAGTGATTAAGCTTTTTGCCTGCAACTCAAAGACAGTTTGTATATTTGAGAACTGACGAATGAATAAAAAACCAGAACTCTCAAACTCTCAAGTCTCTAGTTACAGAGGTTCCTTTAAAAAAAAAAAAAAAGTCTTACGCCAGAAAACAGGATGAATTTCTTTGTTATTAACTAACTGGGCTAGATCAATTGTGAGACGACACAATTTAACGTGTGGGCGTATTGGGATCTATATAATAGATCCTGTTGTTGTCACTGTTCTCTGTTCTCCCTCATAATTTCTTGCTTCAAAACTTTATACCAGTAGAGTTTCACTATTTCCAGGGGAGACTGCTATTCAGAATGACCTCTGCAGAGACCAGGGAGAATAAAAAAACAACTATGCAAAGAGTAGAAATGCCAATCGACTCTTTTAAGTGGAATTTTTTGTTTAAAGCCAATTTTTGTTACGATTAAACTTAATAGCTCCCTAAAAGCGCACGTCCCAGTCACCGTACTTGTCCACGCATGCGTGCCCGATAGTGTGTGCTATGGTCTGTGTGGAGTTCCACAATTACACGAGATCGAGGTGGTTTTGCATCAGATAAAATGTTTGGATTTCCTAAATATTAAGGTATCAATTATGAAGTAAACAACATTATCTCTTAGTGCATTTCTACGTCCCTTGTCAGTAATTCCCCTTTTCTGAAAATTCTCTTGCATCACCCTAACCATGTGTCCTGTCCCCACAGGGCTTAGTTTCAACCTCCTACAGATTAATCCCTGCCATGATGCTTCAGATCAATGGAGACCATACATTTACCCTTTGGCCCCACAGTTCCATTCCTATGTGTCTACCCAAGATAAATTAATAGCTGTGTCCACCAAAAGACTTGTATGCAAACGCGCATGGAAGCATTGTTCAGAAAAATCAACCGGGAACAACCTAAATGTCCATCACTTAGCAATGAATAAACAAAATGGGGCTTCTCCCCACAGTGGAATACTACTCAGCAAAAAAAAAAAAAAAAAAAAAAGAACAAACTATTTTTTTAATCCAGTTCATTGGTTATCAAGTTTATTTTTTTCTGAGACATAAATATTAGCATTTTGTGTCTATTTAGTTAGCAATGGGAATCCCTTTCACGATCTGTAATTTGTAGTGGGAATTGTTCTAAAGAAGAATGATGACTTGCAAAATTAGAAATTGGAGATTACCAGAAACACAAAGGATTAAATGCATTTTTGTTGTTCCACTCTCAACTTCACTGTACGATTGGAGTAGCTTGAGGAAGCTGGTTTTCCTGCATATTAACACTGAACTTTTCTGAGTTCAGACTGCTCATTAATCCCAAGTGAGAACAAGCTATCCATACAGGTCACAGCATGAATGAGCCTCCAATGTACACAATGCAAGACACCACATCCTCCCTTTGATTCCTTCATACGAAATTTCTAGAAAAGGCCAAACACTAGTCATGGAAGGCACGTCCGTGATTGCTGGGTTTGGAGGTCGGAGTAATGGCGACTGCTAAAGAGCACAAGGGAAAATTGGGGCGTAATGGAAGTGTTCTAAAATGACATGGTGAGGGCGCCTGGGTGGCTCAGTGGGTTAAGCCGCTGCCTTCGGCTCAGGTCATGATCTCAGGGTCCTGGGATCGAGTCCCACATCGGGCTCTCTGCTCGGCGGTGAGCCTGCTTCCTCCTCTCTCTCTCTCTCTGCCTGCCTCTCTGCCTACTTGTGATCTCTCTGTGTCAAATAAATAAATAAAATCTTTAAAAAATTAATAAAATAACATGGTGAGCATAGTCACATGGTTGTTTAAATCTAGTAAACTCCAACTGTACACTTAAAATGGATGGCGTTTACTCCAGTCGTACAGTGAAGCCGAGAGTGGAACAACGAAATGCATGTGGTGGCAAATGTTAATTAGGCTTTTTTTTTTTTTTTGCTTTTTTATTTTTATGTTTTTAAGATTTTATTTATTGGGGCACCTGGGTGGCTCAGTGGGTTAAAGCCTCTGCCTTCGACCCAGGTCATGAACGCACGGTCCTGGGATTGAGCCCCACATCGGGCTCTCCGCTTGGCTGGGAGCCTGCTTCCTCCTCTCTCTCTGCCTGCCTCCCTGCCTACTTGTGATCTCTGTCAAATAAATAAGTAAAATCTTTTTTTTTTTTAAAGATTTTGTTTATTTATTTGACACCCAGAGAGAGAGAGAGAGAGAGAATGAGCATGAGTTTGGGGGACAGAGGGAGAGAGAGAGAGGGACTCTTAAGCAGACTCCTCATTGAGCACAGAGCCAGACCCGGACCTCGTGCTCATGACCCTGAGATCATGACCTTCACTGAAATCAAGAATCAGACGCTTCACCGAAGACTGAGTCACCTAGGTGCGCCCCCACGCCCCCTCACCACTGTTCCCCCAAGTTACCAGGCTGCTGAGTATGTCTGAAACCCAGCAGGAGTCACAACTTTGGCTCAAACTAGAACCCACGTCACAAGTGAGGTAGAAAGTAAAGTCTATCTCAGTTCAGAGGGGAGAGAGATCACATCCAGCTGGGGAGACTCTGAAGGATTTCAGCAGGTAGAGAGAGGGGACAGGAAAGAAGTCTTGCAGAAACACAAACAGCGAAGACACAGGGGTGGGAGGGTTCGGGGAATAAACAGTCCATTTTGGCAGAAGTGTGGTCGTGAATAGGGAAGCAAGGCGGAATAAGCCTGGCAAGGCAGGTTGAGGTTAACCTGCAGAAAACACCTCAAGGCTCATGGCCCCTCTCCATGATCTCAGACCAGAAACCCCAGGACATTCTCATAGATTTCGGCTGGCACTGTGGGAGTACAGCGTCCACACTATGCTTGTGGCTAGGCTGTGCAGTTGGGCAAATTCAAGTGTGTATCTGGATTATCTTGGCTTCTTTCAAAACATACAAGGTAGACCTTGTGCCGCATGAGAAGCCCTGACCCGTGCCCACGGGGTATACCCTGGCAGATGGCTTGTGTCCCTGGAATCATTTCTGAGCATCGCCTTGACCTGCCTGTACGTCGTCTTATCTTTGACCACGTTGTCTCCTTACTTGGTCTTAAATTTGAGTCTTGTTTTGCTTTTCCAGTTGCCCTTTCTCTGGGTCCACTCAGGACCCACAGGGCTTGTGAGGGTAAGAGTGAGGAGCTGGAAATGAAGAGGAGCTTCAAAGGGGGTTCCTAAGGCCACCCCCATTTATAAAAAGGCCTGTTTGCTGGAGCTGATGAAAGAACCTATATAATGGCGGTGAAAAGTGTTCTGGCTAAAATAAAACTCATTCCTGGGTTCAAATATATAGAGCAGTTGGGCATCTGGGTGGCTCAGTGGGTTAAACTTCTGCCTTCAGCTTGGGTCATGATCTCAGGGTCCTGGGACTGAGCCCTACAGCAGGCTCTCTGCTCGGCAGGGAGCCTGCTTCCCTCTTTCCCTGTGCCTGCCTCTCTGCCTGCTTGTGACCTGTCAAATAAATAAAATCTTAAAAAAAAATGTACAGAGCAGAATATGCATTTCCTTTGCCTTCTTATTTGGTCACAACCAGCCTTATGTTAGGTGGCTTGATCTGAAGTGGAACCATAGCCACCATGCATTTGAGCACTGTGCCTACTGTATGCTGGGTGCTATAAAATATTCCTACTGTATACCTACAGCATACTGGGTGCTATTGTATGCTATATGCCTTCTATATGCTGGGTGCTATAAAATATGACTACTGTATACCTACTGTATACTGGGTGCTTCTGTATGCTATATGTCTACTATATGCTGGGTGCTATAAAATATGTCTACTGTATACCTACTGTATACTGGGTGCTACTATATGGTATATGCCTACTGTATGCTGGGTGCTACAAAATACGTTATCTAATTTAATCCAGAGCCAGCTTGGAGAGGTAGAGGATATGCTTTTGCATTTCATTGGTGAAGAAACTAAGGCTCATAAGGTCAAGAAATTTGCTTAAGGTCACACACAGTGGTAAGTGGAAGAGTCAGAATTCAAATCCAGAACCTGCTAGTATAAAGGTCTGTTTTCTTTTTAAAGATTTGTTTATTTATTTATTTGACAGACAGAGATCACAAGCAGGCAGAGAAAGAGGGGGAAGCAGGCTCCCCGCTGAGCAGAGAGTCCGATGCGGGACTCGATCCCAGGACCCTGAGATCATGACCTGAGCCTAAGGCAGAGGCTTAACCCTCTGAGCCACCCAGGCACCCCTGTTTTCTTTTTATTCATCTACAAGGCCAGACAGAAAAGTAAGAAGCATAACTATCAGGTGGAAACAAGACAAAATCAGAAGCAAGAAGTGCAGGCTGGTCACAGCTGGGTCTGGGCTAGAGCTTCCCTTTTCTGGGCAGGCACATGGTACACAGTACAGGGACAGGTGTGGCTGTTTAAAAGGCCTAGGATCCTACTTTTTGAGTAGTGACCTAAATGGTCTTCAACTAAGATTCCTTTGGCACCATCTTGGGACCCTGCCCTTCCCCCACCCATCCCTTGTGAGCAGCTTTGACGAATTGGATCTGGCCTGGTTTCTCTGATTTGGGCTCATATTTGGGGGAACAAGTGGATAATAAAAAACAGCTAGAGCTTCTTAACTGATTCTAGGAGAAAGGAGAGTGTGCATGTCAGAGAATATGGAATACATAAAAGGGGGATGGTGATCCAGAGCTTGTTTAGGGAATCTTCCAGAATCTCACAGTAACATTTCAAACCTGTGATTCATCCATCTCTACCTACCCTTTATTTGATAATTATCAAGAGAAAGATTTGGACAGGCTTACCTCAATAAGCAAGAAAAGTCTCAAAAACACAACCTAGTCTTACACTTAAAGCAGCTAGAAAAAAAAAAACAGCAAATAAAGCCTAAAGCCAGCAGAAGAAGGAAATAATAAAGAGTGGAGCTGAAGTAAGTGATATAAAAACAAACAAACAAACAAACAAACAAAAAACAGTAGAAAGGATTAATGAAACTAAGAATAGGTTCTTCAAAAGAATTTAACAAAATTGATAGACCCATGGCTAGACTTATCAAAAAGAGAAGAGAAAGGACCCAAATAGATAAAATCACAAATGAAAGAGGAGAGATCACAACCAACACCACAGAAATACAATTGTAAGAGAGTGCTGTGAAAAATTATATGCCAACAAACTGAGCAACTTGGAAGAAATGGACAAATTCCTAGAAACCTACAAACTACCAATACCGAAACAGGAAGAAATAGAAAATTTGAATAGACCCATAACCAGCAAAGAAATTGAATCAGTAATTAAAAATCTCCCAAAAAACAAAAGTTCTGGGCCAGATGGATTCCCCGGGGAATTCTACCAGACATTTATTTTATTTATTTTTTTTAAGATTTATTTATTTATTTGACAGGCAGAGATCACAAGCAGGCAGAGAGGTAGAGGAGGAAGCAGGCTCCCCGCTGAGCAGAGAGCCCGATGCGGGGCTTGATTCCAGGACCCTGAGATCTTGACCTAAGGCAGAGGCTTTAACCCACTGAGCCATCCAGGCGTCCCCTACCAGACATTTAAAGAAGAGTTAGTACCTAGTACCTATTCTTCTCAAACTGTTTAAGAAATAGAAATGGAAGGAAAACTTCCAAACCCATTCTACCAAGCCAGCATTACCTTGATTTCAAAATTAGACAAAGACCCCACTAAAAAGGAGAATTATAGGCCAATATCCCTGATGAACATGGATTCTCAATAAAATACTAGCGAGGGCACCTGGGATGCTCAGTTGGTTAGACAACTGCCTTCGGCTCAGGTCATGATCCTGGAGTCCCGGGATCGAGTCCTGCATTGGGCTCCCAGCTCCCTGGGGAGTCTGCTACGCCCTCCAATCTTCTCCCCTCTCATGCTCTCTCTCACTCTCTCTCTCAAATGGATAAATAAAATCTTAAAAGATAACAAAATAAAATACTAGCGAATCAATTTCAAAAGTACATTAAAAGAATTATTCATTATGATCAAGTGGGATTTATTCCTGGGCCGCAGGGTGGTTCAATATTTGCAAATCGATCGACATGATACACCATATTAATAAAAGAAAGCATGAGAACCATATCATCATGTCAATAGATGCAGCAAAAGCATTTGCCAAAATACAGCATCCTTTCTTGACAAAAACCCTCAACATAGTAGGATAGATGGAACATACCTCAGCATCAAAAAGGCCATATATGAAAGACCCACAGCTAATGCCATCCGCAATGGGGGAAAATCTGATAGCTTCTCCTCTGTGGTCAGGCACAAGACAGGAATGCCCACTCTCACGTTTACTATTTAACATAGTGCTGGAAGTCTTAGCCTCAGCAATCAGAAAACAAAAAGAAAGAATGAAAGAGAGAGAGAGGAAGGAAGGAAGCAAGGAAGGAAGGAAGGAAGAAAGACAGGCACATGGGTGGCTTAGTCACTAGGTGTCTGACTTCAGCTCAGGTGATAATCCCAGGGTCCTGGGATGGAGTCCCGAGTCAGGCTCCCTGCTGGGCAGGGAGAGTGCTTCTCCCTCTCCATCTGCTTGCTGCTCCCCCTGCTTGTGTTCTGTCCCTCTCTTTCTCAAATAAATAAAATCTAAAAAAGGAAAAGAAAAGAAAATTGCATGTTTTAGTTCCAAGGAAGGAAGAAAATGCACCCAAATTGGCAAGGAAGAATTCAAACTTTCACTATTTGCAGACAACATGACACTCTATGCAGAAAACCTGAAAGACTCCACCGAAAAATTGGTAGAACAGATACATGAGTTCAGCAAAGTTGCAGGATATAAAAGTCAATGTGCAGAAATCTGTTGCCTTTCTATATACCAATAATGAAGTGGCAGAAAAAGAAATCAAGGAATCAATCCTATTTGCTTTTTCAACCAATAAGATACCTAGGAGTAAACCTAACTAAAGAGATAGAAGATCTATTCTTTGAAAACTATAGGTTACTTATGAAAGAAATTGAAGAGAACGTAAAGAACTTGAAAAACATTCCACGCCCTTGGACTAGAAAAACAAACATTGTTAAAATGTCTATACTACCCAAAGCAATCTACATATTTAATCCAATCCCTATCAAAATGTCCCAGCATTTTTCACAGAGCTAGAACAAACAATCCTAAAAATTTGTATGGAACTGCAAAAGACCCCAAAGAGCCAAAGCAATCTTGAAAAAAGGGAAGTAAAGCTGGAGGCATCAGGATTCCAGACTTCAAGCTACGTTATAAAGCTGTAATCATCAAGACAGTACGGTACCGGCACAAAACAGACACAGATCAATGGAACAGAATAGAAAACCCAGAAATGGACCCACAACTCTACGGTCATCTAATCTTTGACAAAGCAGGAAAGAATATCCAGTGGAAAAAAGATAGTCTCAACAAATGATGTTGGGAAGACAGGACAGCAACAGGCAAAAGAATGAACCTGGACTGCTTTCTAACACCATACACAAAAATAGATTCCAAATGGATGAAAGACCTAAATGTGAGACAGGAAAGCACAGAAAACCTAGACAACACAGGCAGAAGCCTCTTGGATCTTGGCCATAGCAACTTCTTTCTAGACAGTTTGCTGGAGGCAAGAGAAACAGAAGCAAAAATGAACTATTGAGACTTCGTCAAGAAAAAAACTTCTGCACAGGGAAGGAAACAATCAACAAAACTGAAAGGCAGCTTACAGAATGGGAGAAGCTATTTGCAAATGACATGTCTGATAAAGGGTTAGTATCCAGAATCTATGAAAACTTATCAACTCAGTGCCCCCAAAAAACAAATAACCCTGGCAAGAAATGGGCAGAAGACATGAACAGACATTTCTCCAAAGAAGACATACAGATGCCAACAGACACATGAAAAGATGTTCCACATCACTCATCATCAGGGAAATGCAAATCAAAACCACAGTGAGCTACTACTCATCTGTCACTATTCTGACAATGGTCAGAATGGCTAAAATTAACAGCACAAGAAACAACAGGTGTTGGCGAGGATGCAGAGAAAGGGGAGCCCTCTTATACCGTCTTTGGGAATGCAAACTGGTGCAGCCACTCTGGAGAACAGGATGGAGGTTAAAAATGGAGCTCAGAACATTAAAAATGGAGCTATCCTATGATCCAGCCATTTCATCACTAGGGATTTACCTGAAGGAGACAAGCGTAGTGATTTGAAGGGGTACGTGCACTCTGATGTTTATAGCGGCATTATCAATAATAGCCGAACTATGGACAGAGCCCTGATGTCCATCCACAGATCAATGGATAAAGAAGAGGTGGTCTGTATATACAATGGAATACTATGCAGCCATCAAAAGAAAGGATATCTTGCCATTTGTAACAACGTGGCAGAACTAGAGGGTATTAAGCTGAGCAAAATAAGTCACTCGGAGAAAGACAAATACTGTATGATCTCACTCATATGTGGAATTTAAGAAAGAAAACAGAGGGACATATGGGAAGGGTGAAAAGAAAAAAAGAGAGGGAAACAAATCATAAGAGATTCTTAACGATAGAGGACTAACTGAAGGTTGGCGGAGGGAGGTGGGTGGGGGATGGGCTAGATGGGGGATGGGGATCAAGGAGGGCACTTGTGATGAGCAAGGGGTCTTGTATGTAAGTGGTGAAACACTGAAGTCTACTCCAGAAACCAATATCGCACTCCGTGTTCACTAACTAAAATTTAAATTAAAAAAAAAAAAAAGAAGAAGAAGAAGGAGAGAGAGGGAGAGAAGGATTCGGGCCCATGTTTAGACAAGGTAGGGTTGAGATCATCTAAATTAAAGGCAAAGGCAGAACCACAACGGTAAGAAAAGAGGCTTGAAGCCAAGCCCCGAATGCTGACCGGGAGCTTCTTAAATATGTCTTGGCCTCAAAGGCAGTACTGCTCTTATGAGCTAGGGGTTGGGACTGAATGCACAGGTGGGGGTCCTACAGTCCCAGGAATACTTTAGGAAGGGGACACTCACTCTTACAGGCCATAAGAAGTGCTCAAGAGTCCAGTGCAAGAAATGGTCTTCCATGGTTGGGTCGCGCTTACCCCCAAAGCAGCCCTCTCTCAGAACAGGGACTCCCAGGCTCAAGGGACCATGACCTTGGTGCCTTTACTACGGAGTGTTATCTGTGGTTGGGGATGTGGAGCAGAAGTCCAGAGGAACTGAATAATAGAACATCACATACCATGAGAAAAAAAAAAGTCAATCCTAGGAAAATAAACATGTAGATGAGCAGAGCAGATAGTTGTGAGTGTTAAAGAGAGTTTGAAACTCTGGAGAAGCACATAAATAATAACAAGTGGACCATGGACTCCTGACAAGCAAAACAAATTGCTTGGCATTGTGCATTGGTAATTATGCTTCAATTCACATTTTCTTTCCTTTGTTAGTTATGAGATGTTATTCCCTCAGATTTCACATG
This sequence comes from Mustela nivalis, assembly GCF_964662115.1. Classification (NCBI taxonomy): domain Eukaryota; kingdom Metazoa; phylum Chordata; class Mammalia; order Carnivora; family Mustelidae; genus Mustela; species Mustela nivalis. The sequence goes on from NC_139040.1 coordinate 14,933,996, forward strand.
ATCTGCTTTCTTTCCTGAAAAATGCTGTGGTAAATGGCTCTCTGTACCACCTAGGGTATATAAAAGCAAGGGGTCCTGGTCCCTCTCCCTCCCCGGGGGAGAGCCCACAGCCCCCCAGCAGCAGCGGCAGGAGGCAGTTAGGAAGGGCTGGGCTTCGGCTGGCGGGGGGGTGTCACCTCTCAACTGGCATCTCCTGAACCAAAGCCCACCTCATCCAGGAGATGGCTTCCCACCGCGCTTTGTTAGGCAAACCCAAGTGTTCATTCTTCCTTCCTGGTTAACGGATTCAGGTTGGCCCTGCCTGCTTTTGGAAGAGTTCTGTGTTCTAGGCCACTAAGCAGGACGGCTGTATGGATTTGGATGCCAGTCCGGGTCTCACGGCCCTTAGCCTACTCAGGGTCCATGGTTGACATGAGGTTGGGGAACAAACACAATCAGACGAACCTGAGATCTGTTAACAGAGGCAGGGTAAGAAAAAGGCTGCCCGAGCAAGCTTCCCCTGCACCTCCAAGATCCCTTGTCTTCCAGAATATGCGACAAGCCTGCCTTAGTCATGTCTGTACAGGGGTAATGGAATGAGCTGTTTTGTAGATCTCTCTCATACACAACACCTCTTGGAGCCCACATCAGTATGCAAAGTTACTTACATAATCTCGGAGATGATCTCTTAGAAGACTTTGAAAAGATTATATGATACTGACAATGCTGAGTTTGGAAGGGGGATACAAGGCGGTGAGCTCCTCGGAAACCAAAGCAGTGATGTTCGGGTCTTTACTGGGCTAGAGTAAAGGATTGAGGTTAACGTTTTACTCTTTCCGCTCAATCTACCTGAACAAGTGGACACCACCTCTCTTGGCTTCTAACATGAAGAAGCCGGGACTAATTTTTGAATCTTTGGCCATGACCCTCAGTGGAGTATAAAGATGAAGGACAGGGCGTCATGAGTTTGGGGAGGATAAGAACAGAAGCCAGAAAACAAGGATTCTGGCTTCTCCTAGCCAACAGATCTCTTTCCCCAAGGATCAATGCACTGTCTACACGATCTCCCCCATTCAGTCCAGACTTCGGGGTCCTCAGGCCCCTTCTCTCCGTGGGCTAGACTACAACTCCTTTCACAGGAGCTGGGGAGGCAGAGACACCAGCAGTTTTCTGTTTTCCTAGAGCCGGACCTCTTTTCCTTCCAAGGAGTCTATGAGGGAGAGAGCAGAAGACCCATGTCCCCTTGTCAAACAGCCCTGACAAGGAGATCTGGTATTAGTCCAGAAAAAATGGTGGAACGTCAGAGACAAATCTGCAGTCTTGTTCCACAGTAACAAGAGGGAGGTTCAGCGTGAAGCCCCACACAGGGAGCTCTGATATCGGCCTTCCAGAGTAGGGTAGACACGACAGAAAACGCATTTCGGCTTTGGACCAGAGGGTGTAGAGACCCCCTTTGTGGGACACAGCCGCTGTGTTCTTGTCTTTACAGATGCAGGTGCCTGGAATTACTCATAGCGCTTCTATCATCGTGAGCTTTAACTGTGTGGAAGGGATAAGTGTGGGTGGTGATTTGTGTTAGAAAAATTTGTATCGGTAGTGATCCGTGCCTTGTGTGGTGGGCAGGGAGAGAGCTCAGAGGCTGGTTTGCCAGAAGCTGGTCCTGTTTAGGGGCCTCTGGAAGTTTCTACCGTGCCAATAGACCCACTAGTTCTACACCGCCTATCCTTGCTCCTTTTACCAACACTTCTGGGTTTTTGCCTTACGGACCCAGGGGCCTGGAGCACCTTCCGCCCTTTCCATTTTCCTGCTTTATCATTTTTGGAGGGAACCTGTGTGTTGGTTCATCAGGGAAATGGATCAGTTTGCAGATGATTCCTTCTAGGGCTTTAAAAAGGACCCACCCAAGGGAGGATAGAGCCCAGGGACACTTGGGTATGTACCCCAGGACGGAATCAGCAGTGGTAGAACTGAAGTTCGACAGGTCACAGAAATGGGATTGATCTGTGGCTCATGGTCTTTGCAAAGCCCACTTCCGCTGAGCCAGCAGAGGCTACAACGACTCTTTCGGAGGCTAGCCACGGTTCGGGGTCGCTGTGCCGCCCCTCCCCTGCCTTGCTTCCCTCTGCTTTCACCCCAACCCATTTTGTCAGAGACTCTCTAAAACTAAAACTGGCCCAAAGTGAGAGATCCTGAGCTCAGAAGGAAGAGATTCTGTGGTTGCTGAGGAAAACCCAGACCAAGCCCCCCCCACCCCTCTCCCCTTCCACTCCCCAAGGCCTCCCAACCCTTTCTGACTGGTGGCTCCCACTGAGGGACTAGTCATACTCAGAAGGATGTGTGGCCTAGGGGCCAAGGGCAAGGAGTCCCTTCCCTAACCCCACCCCACACCCACTCCTCCCTTCCTCCATGCTAAGGCTTTGGGAGCAGGAAGGGGAGCACTCATATGGGACACCGTGGGATCTGGCTCAGGCACTAGCCTCCGGGGACCCTCCTGCCTTCAGGGTTGCTGCGTGGCCCCCGTCTCTAAGAGTCACCCCGCCTCTTCTTCTCAGGGCGCAGAGCCCCTCAGGCCCGCCCCATTGCTTGGCTGTGCAGCAGGTGGTCTGGGCACATCACCCAGAGCAGGGCCTCCTGAAGGTGGGTGCGGCCTTGGTGCTTTAAAGAGGACCTTCTCTGTCGGGCTTCTTCGGGAACATTCTCTATCCCAGAACTGCCCTGAGCTGGGAGGGTCTGAGGAGCGCCCTGAGCGAGCTAGAGTGGGAGCAGGTAGAGCCAGAGACCATCAGGAGAAGGGGGCAACATGTAATGCAAACATCTGTGTTTGCTTTACCTCAGGCCTGAGTTTAAGATGGCTTTGAAATTTAAAAAATTTAAAATTTAAAAAATGTTTGAAATAAAAAATTTTAAAAATTAAAAAAAAAAAAGAGAGAGAGAAAGAAAAAACAGTTGGGGGAGAGGGACCCTGTTCAGAATCCAGTAGTCCTGAAAGGGGGACCCTATCTATTGGTCTCTGACATGAGAGCCCACCTCACCCCACCATGGCCGGACTTGGCATAAGGGCCCTTAGTCACTAGACCTCATGAGAACAAGGCAGGCAGCTGCTGAGTGGAACTGGTGCGCTCTGGTAGGTCTACCATCCTCGTGAGCACCTAGAAAGCAGAAATGCCCTCCCTGGCCTGGAAAGGGCCCCCTCAGGGGCAGATGCCTTACAGCTCTTTCTTGGGAATGTTCCCCTAAATTATAGGCCGTGCTTGCTGCCCCCAATTGGACAAGTAACAGGGACCCTTGAAGGATTAGAATTACAGGGGACCACGAGGCTGTCCCAATGCTTCAATCTACCCAATTCCAGTACAAAAGAAGCTCTTTAAGCAAAGGTACTGATAAGGGCTTCTAGGGCCCACATTGCAGGACCTCCAGCAGACTCACGGGTCCTGGAAACGTAGAAACGGAGGCTTTGGCATCTAGTAAATCTCAGTGAAAACCATCTCGGAAGGATAGTCCGTCTTAGAATTGGCCATACAAATAGCCCGAGGGGTGGACCGCCAACCCCAAATAGCTAACAAGATAATAAAATTTCACACGAGGTGCCCTGAACTCTCATGGACCTTTTCTCCGGGGTGACCCCCCTCCTGGGTGGCCTTCTCCTACTCGCCACCTCCCGGCTCTGCCTAGAGATTCCTCTCACTTTTGCCTCCTGCTGGGTGAGAAGACCCACTGGTTAGAAGGCTCTGATGTTCAGGCAGAGGAAAAGAGAAAGTGCCTGGTCCCAGGGACACACACACACACACCCCACCCCATCCCCCCCCCCACCCCACACCTCCACACACACACACACACCCCACCCCCACCCCCCCACCCCAAACCACCACCCCCACCCGACCCCACCCCACCCCCCCCAGACCTGCAGGATTTTTTCAATCATGTCGGGCACTCATTCTGATGTGGGGCAGGAACTGGGCGGGGTGGAGGTGGGCGGAGTCAAAAGAATCAGGGCGGTTTGTCTTACAAGGGGGACTGATTGGACATAGTGAGTACAGCTGGGGCTTCAGGCAGTTTCCGACATGACAGGTGTAAATGGTTTGGTCAAATGTCATTTTCTAGGACTGCCTTATCGAGCTCAACTCTGTTTTCCCACAAGTCACCCCCAACATTTGGTTCACCTTGCCAGGACCCTTGGAAGTAGCCTTGTGTATCCGTGGTGCTGGTTTTCCATGCCTGGCTGAGTATGTAAGTCCACCTGCCGGCCGGAGGGACCCTGGACTAAGAGACACAGCCCGTCAACCCAGGGCACAGGTATCAGCCTGCAGGAGAATGTATTTGGAGTTATTTTTGAGAATCTGATGGGAATGGGGGAGGAAGGTTAAAGCACCCCCAGTCCCTCAAGCTACTTCTTGACCCAAACACTTTGGGAGGATAAGACAAAACAACAGTGTGTGTAAAGTATCAATCCCAGTGCCTGGCAGGGGGCCAGTAGAAGCCTAACAAAATACCATTATACAATGTGACCCACAGAGCCTGGACATACGCTCCCATGATCAGCAGATTGGACTAGATTTACAGCGATTCTTAGTTTTCACTATGCCCCAGAGTCATCTGGGGAGCTTTTAACAGATACCTGTGCCTAGGCCCCAGTCCCAAAGGCTCTGAATCAGTTGGTCTGGTGTGGGTCCTTAGCATCTGTATTTTTAAAAAAATCTCACAGTGATTCCCGAAGAGCAGCGAGAGTCAAGACCAATGTTAGGGCTCGGAGATACAGCTAAGGCCCCAGCTAGGGTCAGATTATTCTAGCTGAAGAAGAAAGGAGTCCTGAAGGCCCTGGGGATGGGACAGAACCTTCAGAGGTAGGGGTGGGGGGATGGTAAGTGACCACACAGATCAAACCACCGGGTGCTCCCTTTTCCTTGCTTTTGCTTCTGAGATACAGCATTGTATCAATAACATAATAACCACAGTGGTTTTTTTTTTTTTCCATGCTCTTCCCAGTGAAAATGCCATCTCATAAGATACTCTGGGAACACACTGGTTAAATGAATGAATAATTCAATCTTCAGGAAATTAGAAGCAGCACAAACAGCCTTTTTAAAAATTTCTACTTTGAGCTCAAGATGTTGCTTGGCAAATGCATTTGAGAATATCTCTATCTTGTTTATTTCTGGGTCCATAGGATCTATTCTGGTGACTTATACAGAGTAGGTTCTCAGTAATTATTTAATTATTTGTTGAACGAATTAATGAATGAATGAATGAAATGAAATGAAATGAACATCGCTCCCTCCCCACACTTATCAATGGACCTGAGCTTACCTGTTAAGACATATTCTAGTTTAGAAATGCATACATGCAAGGCTTGTCTCTTATCTTTCTATTAGAGAGTTAATGAGTTAATGTTACTTTAAAACAAGTTATTGTAGCAGAATTTTCATGTGTGCTGCCACTTGAATGAAGAGGAGGTAGAATTATGATTCTGAGCTTGTCTCTGGGTAGTTCTGATACTTCCTTCTTGAATATGTGCCACGAGATCTGTGCAAACTCGCATATTGATTATTGAAAAAATACTTGGGTCAGTGTATACAAAATACTAAGGAATCAACGAAGAAAGCTTGTAAAATTATTGTGTTAGCTAGGTTGTAGGATATGAGATCAATAGGCAAGATTCCATTGCTTCCTCACGTAGTAGGAGCACACATGTGGAATAGAATTTAAAAATATAATACCCATTTTTAATCACCCCAAAGAAAAGGTGATACTTTGGTAGAAATCTGACAAAATGTGCATAGGATCTCTATGCTGAAAATTATAAAATGCTGATATAAGACATCAAAGATTTAAATAAAGAGACATATCTTGTTCATAGATTGGAAGACTCAATATATTAAAAATGTAAATCCTCCCCCAGTTGGGCTATAGGCTTAATGTATTTCCTTACTTTTAAGTAGGTTCCACACCCAGCATGGAGCCCAATGTGGGACTTGAACTCATGACCCTGAGATCAAGATCTGAACTGAGATTAAGAGTCAGATGCTTAACTGAGCCACCCAGGTGCCCTATTTAATGCATTTCTTATCAAAGTCCTAGCAAGATGTTTTGTAGATATAGACAAGATTATTTCAAAAATATAGATGGAAAGGCAAAGAAACTAGAATAGCTACATTAATTCTGAAAAAGACTAAAGTGTAAGGAATCATTCCACCTAATGTTAAGACTTACTATATCTCTACGTAACCAAGACTGCGGGGTATTGGCAAAGAAATAGACACTTAGATTACCAGAACAAAATAAGGATCCTAGAGTATGAACTCCAATATGACCAATTGATTTTTTTCTTTTTTTACAAAGATGCAAAAGCAATCCAATGGGGAAAAGATAGCATTTTCAATAAACGGTGCTAGGATCATTGCAAGTCTGTCCACAAAACCAAAATGGACCTCAGTGTAAACCCCCAGATTAATTAAAAAATGGATAATAGATTTAGATAAAAACATAAGATCCGTTAAATGTTTTTAGAAGAAGCCATAGGAGAAAAGTCTTTGGGATCTAGGGCTAATAGGCAAAGCGTCCTTAGGCACAATGATAAAAGCATGATCCAGAAAAGGAAAAGCTTAAGAAGTTGGACTTCTTCACAATTAAATCTTTTCTCTGGAAAGATGCTGTCAAGAGGGTGAAAAGACCAGAAAAAGACTGGGAGAACATATTTACAGACTGGATTCTTTTCCCAAGGTTGCCATAACAAATCACCACAACCTTGGTGGTTTAAGAGAGCAAAAATGCATTGTGTCACAGTTCTAGAGGCCAAAAGTCCAAGACAGAGGGGTCAGCAATTTTCTCTCAAGGCTGTGCACGAAGGATCCTTCCTCGCTTCTTCCTGGCTTCTGGTGTTTGCTGGCATGCCTTGGCACTCCTTGACTGTAAACATGGCGCTCCAATCCCAGTTTTCTTTGTCCCATGGCTTTCCCCTTACGTATCTGAGCCCAAATTTGCCTCTATTATAAGGACACCAGTTACTGGATTAGGGCCTATCCTAATCCAGTAGGACCTCATTTTTAACTTGATTATGGCTGCAAAGACCCTATTTGCAAATAAGATCACATTTATAGGTATCGGGGTTTGACTTGAACATATCTGTTTGGGGAATACAATTAAGTCCATGGCATAAACCATATATTCAACAAAATCCTTATGATAATGATATGTAAAGAACTTTCAAAACTCAACAGTAAAAATCCAATACATCCAGTTATAAAATGGGCAAAAGCCATCAACAGATATGTCACCAAAGAAGAGACATGTCTGGCAAATAAACACAGGAAAAAATATTGAACACTATCACCCACCTGGGAAATGCAGATTAAACCCAAAAGGTGTGCTCACTACATACCTATTAGAATAGCTAAATAAATAATAGTCATAATACTAAATGCTGGTGAGGATGTGGAGAAATTGAACCATTCATGCACTACTGGTGGGATGGTAAAATGGTACAGACACTCTAGAGAACAGTTTGTTAGTTTCCTATAAATTTAAACATACCCTTAAACCATATGACCCAGCAATCACACTTCTGGGCATAAGTAAATGGAAACTTCTATCTATACCCCAAATAAGTGTGCACTATTATTCATAGCAGCTTTATTTGTAATAGCCAAATATTGGAAATGTTCAAACGTTCTTCAGTGAGTGAGGGTTGCACAAATTCTAGTATATCCATATAGTGGAATATAGCAATGAAAAGAAATGACCTATTATTGATACACACAACTTGGATGGACCTCAGTGGTATCACGTTTAGTGAAAAAAAAAATCAGTTTCAAAAGGGTACATACTGATTCCATTTATTTAACATTTTGAAACGACAAAACTTCAGAGATGGAGAACAGGTTGCCAAGGGACAGGGATGGGGGTAAGATGCAAATCCACAGAAGTTATTTTAAAGTAATGGCAAGAGTTCTGCATCTTTGTAGGGGCAGTTGTAGGTCTCCATACTTGGGGTAAAATGCACCCATACGTGAATGAAAGTTTAAAAATTGTGAAAACTGAGGCTCCAGGATGGCTCAGTCTGTTAAGCCTCCGACTCTTGATTTCAGCTCAGGTCGTGATCTCCGGGATGTGAGATCAAGCCCCATGTCCAAATCCATGCTGGACATGGATCCTGCTTAAGATTATCTCTCTCTCTCCTCCCCTGCCCCTCCCCTGCCCCTGCTTGCATGCACGTGCTCTCTCTCTCTGTCTAAAAGAAAAAGAAAAAATGTGAAAATTGAATAAAATCTTTAATCTAGTTAACAGCATTATACCAATGTCAATTTTCTGATTTTGATATTATACTACAGCTAGAGAAGATGTCACTGTTGGGGGAAGCTGGGGGCATGGCGGGCAGATCTTTTTGCAACTTCCTATGAGTATATAATTATTTCAAAGTACAAGTTGTTCTTTTTTTTTTTTTTTGAGGTCTGCATGCTAGGTGTGTGGATTCTATTAAGGTATTATAATCATCTTTAGCAGGATGATCAGAGGTATTATAAGATCTATGTAGTAATAATAAAGATTTACTGAGCACTTAGTATGGGAGAGCCACTGTGCTAAGCTTTTTATACTCACCCATTTGATCTATGCCAAAGCTGGGAGAAGTAGGTAGTGTTACGGCACCAGGCTTTTATAAATCAGGAAACTGGAAATCAGAGAAGTTCAGTAACTTGCCCCAAATCACAGAGCTATAAATGGCAGAAGTAAGTCTCGGATCTAGGGCTCTCCAACTCCAAAGCTAGTGATCAAAAATGCCATCATGAGTCTTATACTTGGGCGGCTGGGAGGCTCCGTGTCTGGAACATAGCCGACATCCCGGGACCAGCACGCTTTTCCTCTCCTCATCTCCATCACTATTATTTGCAGACTGTGGTCTTACCCTTAGCATTAAGGGGCGTCTCTCTGGTCCTTACACTCAGGACAGTATGAATCGTGCCAGAAGAAAACTCAGATCCTTCTTGGTAAAATAGTAACAACGCCTACCCACAAAGGGTTACTGTGCATTTTGGGTAGAATTAAAGGTGATAATATATGTGAAAAGTGCTCTGTAAACAGTGAAGCTCTCACTGCATTCTAGCTGCATTGCATTTTGTTCTATTACCTTACCTTGAGCTTGGCAGCTAAAAAGCTTTTTGCTCTCAGCCGTGCTGCAATTCACAAGCTCATCACCCTGCTCGCTCGCTGTGTGTTTCTATGGCATCAATCACCATAGTTTCTAGATTCTCTGACAGAAATATTAGGTGAAAGGCAGTTTAACAGAAGGAATTGGTGAATTTGATTCAAAGAACTCCATTCTCTCCACCTCGAAGCGGTGTTTAGCTGAGCTGCTGTGGGTCACATATTCATTCCTTCCCCATTCACTGCTTCTAGATTCCTTTTGCAAAACTTAAAAACAAAGTGATGAATTTAGAGTTATTTGTGAGGCTTTCCATAATTGCTAGGTTTCTCTCAAATCAACTTTTTCTCCCGGGATAGAATTTCACAGTGGTTCTCAGGGGCTGGCAAACTAGGACCCGTGGGTCAAACCTGGCCTGCCCTCTGTTTTTGTATGGTCCTCAAGCTGAGAACTTTTTTTTTTTTTAATATTTTTTTAATGCTTGGAAAGAAAACACACAGAAGGACACTATTTCACCACCCATGGAAATTACATGAAATTCACACTTCCGTGTCCTTCCGTAAAGTTACATTGGAGCATAGACTCTCATTGTTCAGGCAGAACTGAGTAGTTGTAAAGCTGAAGATATTGACTATCTGATCCTTTACATCTAAAGCTTGCTGATTACTGCTCGACATAATGAGAACATCAGTGGCCTAACATGGAGGCCAAGAAAGACTAACTAGGTCTATACTCCCCACCCCTTCCCCCTACACACCATTCTCCTCTCCCATATCTTGAAGCATACCCATCCTCCACACTCTAACGCAAGCTCTTTGGATGGAAGGATGCATTTTGTCTTTCTCTCTTTTTTCTTTAAGACTTTATTTACTTATTTGACAGACAGGGATCACAAGTAGGCAGAGAGGGAGGTGGGGGTTGGGGGTGGGGAACCAGGCTCCCTGCTGACCCCAGGACCCTGGGACCATGACCTGAGCGGAAGGCAGAGGCTTTAACCCACTGAGCCACCCAGGTGCCCTTTGTCTTTCATCTTTGTATCCACCGAGGTGCTTAACACAGTGTTTCACTCTTAAAGAAGACCTCTCTCAATATGCCAGAAAACCTGGAACCACAAAAGAAAAGATTGATGCATTTGACTACATGCTAATAAGGAATTTCTGCATGGCAAAACATCCTAAACAAAGCAAAAACACAAACAAACTGGGGGTAAGTGGGTTAATATAGGATAAAGAACAGATTTCCCTTGAGGAATACCTTTTATGACTAAATGGGAAGAAGACCAACAAGACTTATAGAAAAATAGGCGAAGGAGAATGAGCAGTTCACAGAAGAGCAAATACACATGACTATTGTCATACGAAAAAGTGTTTAGCTTTAGTAATAATAAGACAAATGCAAATTCAAAGTCCACCATGATGCCATTTTCACCTTCAACATTGACAAAGCTAAATGGCACATTTCATTCACCAAGTTCTGGGGAGATAAGCACTGACGTGCTTTGTTGATGGAAGTTTAAATTTTCTCTCTATTAAAATACCCATGCCTTTTGGCTGATGTCCTCCATATCTAGGAATTTATTCTATGGATATTCCCAGGTATGCATTAAATAATTTACATACGAGGCTAGTCACCACAGCACTCTTTATAACAACAAACTATTAGCCAGTAGTTAAATGAATGATGTTAAGTTCATACAACAGAATACTAGGCAGCCATTAAAAAGAGTAAGGGAGTGCTTTGAAGACCAGGGACAGGAAAAATCGTAGAATTCTCCGCGTATAACCTTTTATAAATTTGGAATTTGTACCATTTGATGCCTTACTTATACAAAACTAAATTTAATTTTTTACAACTATGTGGCTATTTTCAGCATTGTTTTCTATCGCTTATGCCTATGCCATACATTTCTATCTATTCAGTAGTTAATAAAACCCATTAACAATAAATGTCTGTTTTGAAGGGTAAGGATTTGCTAATTTAAGGAAGACTGTAGGATACTGGTAATAAATGTTACCTCATAAAAATTGAGTCTGAGGCTTTGTAATGAAAATCAAGGTTTGTGGAAATATAAACACATTTTCATTTAGTCATGGCACTGATGGTGATGAGTATAGGCAAAACCTCTCACTTATACTGAGTCATTAATTTTGACAAGGGAAGTGTAAATAAGACCATAAATAGAATTTCCAATTATTCTCCAGTGCCAAATACAGCAGATAGGGCTTAATTATGACATATTTACAAAGAGTTTTATTTCTCCCTTATTTTCTGTGCCCTGCTCTGTGCAACCCAGTATTGATCATAGAAGCATGAAGGACTGACTCCCTGAGTGTTTGCTTTGTTATTTTTCCAGACAAATATCAGACAAATTGGGATCATTAATGGCTACTGCATAAGCTAATGACATGAGAAAAATTCTTTATTCTCTGAGTGTATTGTTTCTAGGGATGGAATTCGATTTAAAGCACATCTATACACATATTAAATTAACTGTTGGGGTGCCTGGGTGGCTCAGTTGGTCGAGCGACTAACTCATGATTTCGGCTCAGGTCATGATCTCAGGGTGGTGAGATCGAGTCCCACACTGTGCTCCCCGCTGGGCATGGTGCTTGCTTAAGATTCTCTCTCTTTGCCCCTCTCCCTACTCATGCTCTCTTGCTTTCTCAAATAAATAAATACACTAAATAAAATAAAGATGAACTGTCATAATACCAATTAATTTTATTTACACTAACTACTAGATCTGAACTTCCTTAAGGTCCAATGTAAGTCTCCAGTATCCAAATAATATACTATATGATTTTATTTTATTTTTTTACTTTTTAAAGAGATTTTATTTATTTATTTGACAGAGAGAGAGAGAGAGAGACAGTGAGGGTGAGAACACAAGCAGGGGCAGGTTTCCCTCTGAGCAGGGAGCCTGATGTGGGGCTCGATCCCAGGACCCTGGGATCATGACCTGAGCCAAAGGCAGACGCTTAACCAACTGAGCCACCAGGGCACCCCTACTATGTGATTTTAAAACTCTAGACCACTGTACTCTTGGGTCCCACACTGCTTTATGTCTCGTTCATTTTGTATCGGCTTCTGAAGCTTGATTCATTTACCAGCATGGGTAAAATAGAGCCAAACAACATCCAACAGAAAAGCTCAGAATTCAGACCAAGTTGTTTGTGGAGTAAACTTGTGCTCATTAGTTTAGTGGAAATTAAATGCTTGCAATTCATTCGAGCACGCGTTCCTAGATAGACTTCCTGCTTTTATTCATTTTGATCTCTAAGGCTCTTGCCACACAATAAACCAGAATCGGGCAAACTGTGACCCATGCATTTCACCTGGTTTTGTAAATAAAGCTTGATGGGAACAAAGACACATCCATGAGTCGATGATTGTGGCTATTTTCACAGCAGGAGCTGAGCAGCTGTGACAGAGAGTGTTTGGCCCACAGGCCTCAGATACTTACTATTTGACGCTTTACAGAAAAACTTCACTGAGTCTTGCTATTTCTGCGTGATCATATAACAAAGGGTCCAAAGGAGGGTACATTCAGTCAACAAAGAACTTATATTTAACTGAACTCTATTATGTGCCAGACACTAGGAATTAAAAGAAGAGTAAGTTGAGTAATGTTTGTACAAGACATACTTTTGGCACCAAAGGAAGTACCCATTTTCCTTCCCGGTGACAAGGGAAACAACACTGCATTTGAAATCTAAATGTTAACTATGAGTGAGGGGCTTTTTAAAATTGAAGTATGATTCAGAAACGATGTTAAATTAGTTTCAGGCATGCAATGTAGTGATTCAACAATTCTATATATTGCTTGGTGCTCCCCATAAAAACACAATCCCCACCTGTCACCAAACAATGTTATTACATTATTATAGACTATAATCCCTGTGCACCTGCACGTCACGCATAGGGAAACTGAGGTGCAGAGCAGTGAAATAACTCACTCAAATCACACAGCTAGTAAGTGGGAGGAAGGATTTGAACCCTCGTCATCTGGCTTTCCGGTCTGGGCTCTTCATCATCGATACCACTTTTTTTTTTTTTTTTAAAGATTTTATTTATTTACTTAACAGAGAGAGAGATCATAAGTAGGCAGAGAGGCAAGCAGAGAGAGAGGAAGGGAAGCAGGCTCCATGCTGAGCAGAAAGCCCGATGTGGGGCTTGATCCCAGGACCCTGAGATCACGACCTGAGCCAAAGGCAGAAGCTTTAACCCACTGAGCCACCCAGGCGCCCCATCACTGATACCACCTTTAACTGCTTCTCTGACTTTGGACAACGCACCTCCTCTCCCTGAGCCTCAGTTTCCTTCTCTGTAAAATGAAAATGTGGTCTCTATCTCTCAGGCATTTGTAGCTCTCATATTCCAGGATTCTTGGTTTTTTAAGAGACGCTTGCATGTACCTAACACTGTGGCAATTGCAAAAGACAACATGAGACACACATGATCTCTTCAACGAACAATTAATGAGTCTCTGCTATGTACCAAACTGTGTTTCAGTCACTGGGGATACAGGAAGGAACAAAACAGAAAACGCTGTTCCTGTGGTGCTCGCATTCTAGCGGAGGACAGTAATAATCCTGACAAATGCTTGAGGAGCACTGACATCGCGCTCTGTCATTTACATGGGTTGTCTCTTTTCATCTTTACGGCAGTCATGAGCCCTATTGTACAGACGACAAACCGACACACTCGGAGAGGTTAGGTACTTAGCAGAGGTGGCAGCTGGTGAGTGGCAGAGCCCGGACCTGCCTTCTCGCTGAGTTCGTGTGCTAGCTCGTGTTATGCCATTTTCCTTGAAAGGATTTTATAACCAATTAATTGACAACATCCAGTTACAGTGACCTGGCTTAAAAAGAATTTCTTGGTATTTTGATCATTTTTCAAAAGCAAAGCAAGTAATCTGCAAAGTCACATCAGAAACTCAGAACTGACCAGCCAGAACACAAGGATTCCTATCTATGATGACCTCTGGCCTCTTGAGAGAAATCACAAAAGGGATATGGAGATTGATACAGTCTCCCGTATTAGGATTGAAAAACATTCTGCATTAAAGCAGGAAGGCAAACTGTGCCCTCATATACGGTGGAGTGGGGTCAGGCCCCACGATGACAGGGATTGTATGCTGAGGGAAAAGAGAGAGCAAGCAAGCAAGCAAGCAAGCAAGAAAATATACTTGTGGTGATTTGGGTCTTGAGTTTGAAGTCATCAAAGAATGCATTGTGATCCCAAGGGATCTCAGTCAAAGGCTCTCCAGCTGTGATCCTGGAGGAACTACAGAGCGTACCATAAAAGACTCAGTCCAATTTTGTGAATGTTCTCAAATTGGGTGGGACATTAGGGAACGGTGTTTGCAGAACCTGAATAAATTCGACCCTTAGTGGACTTTAGGAGATCTTTAAGTTTTTCATACTTGTGGGTCTATAGCTAAAGTAAAGCCAAATGCTATAAAAGTATCCAGTGAATTAAAAACGTTACATTGTCTCAACCATTTTATGAATGTCTTAACAATCAATTATTGCACCAGGGATCCAATTAGCTGAGTAGATGCTAGGATTTGGTTCTGTCGGTGGGATGTGCATGTGTGTATCGGGGGGCATCATTCAGGTTTGAATCTAAGTGAGCACTCAGGCATGTTTACATTCTTTGGCCTCATGGAAACCTGTAATCCACTGTTCCATTGTTCTTCCTCTTGATTCTTAAGATACCTTGAAACCTCTCTTCATTTTTGTACTCAGGTTCCATGAACCATTATTATAACCACTTCTTTGCAACTTTACAACACCATTTCTCTCCCTGTCTCTCTCGCTCTCTCTCTATGACCCCTCCACTGCACCGTAGCATTCATCTGGCAGATCTCCAACTCTGATTGAACTCAGCACCTGAGCCTCTAAATGTTTCTGGACATAATCCCAGAATTGGGATGCCTGCCTTTCCCTTTAAAGACGTGATCACAAGGATCAAATGTCAGTTAATACCAGCAGGCGATCCTGATACATTTCCTCCGAAAATTCACTTTCTCGCTCTCCTCCATCCTCTTACACGCCCCATTCTCAGCTGGCGACCTCACTTTATATGTCATAGAGATAACGGAAGCCATCCTGAAACATTCTTCTCTTGTACTCTTTTAGGTCTTTGCTCCTTACAGAGGTCTTCTGTAGTTATCCTTGAAAAAAGAACCACTTCACTTCCCTGCACACACAACTAGCCACTAACAATTTATCCCATTTTATGGCTTTTCATAATGCTTCTGTCTCTGAACTTTATTACATATTATGTGTTTTACATATTATGTGTCTTCTTCCTTCGAATGAAAACTCCATGCCATGAAAGTGGGAACGTTGTCTGTTTCAAAGTATCCTTAGATATAGCCCCAAAGAATGCCTGGTATGTGTTCATTGAATAAATGAGTCTTTTCATCACTGAATCCATGTTTCTAATCTGCAACTGTCCCTCTTTCCTCTTGATAGGATGAACGATATCTCCCTCTTCCAAACAAAGACCAAACTCACCATTGTGATCTGTATCCCACTCTTCCTACCCACTCGAGGCTTTGCTTCCTTTAATTAGCTCCCTCTTTTCTACATCTTCAACCACTCCATCTCTAGTAGAACATTCCCATTCACCATTTGAACATACTCTATTATCTTCCTTCGTAGAAAGTTCATATAACTCTATACCCCCTCCAAGATCTTCCCTGCTCCCCTTCGTGGCAAAAGTCCTTTAGAGAGTTGTCTTCCCGTGATGGCCTGTCTCCACTTCCTGACCTCCCGTCCATCCCCCAGCAACCTCAGAATCCAGCTTCTTTTCCTATCAGTCCATTGACACAGCCCTGAATAATGTTATCAACAATCTTTGTGTTCCCAACTTCGATGGGCACTTTGGAGTCCTCGAATGACTTGACCAGCCAACGGCGTGTAAGACCATCCACTATTCACTCCTCGAAACTCTCTCCATTCTTGATGTCTGTGAATGACATCATACTTTCTGCTTTTCCTCCTACCTTACTGGTCATTCTTTCTCGGTGTCCTTTGTAGGCTTCTTTTTGCCTACCTGACCTCTAAATGTCATGATTCTTTAGAGCCCTCTTTCTCTCTGACCAGGTGATATTGTCTGGTCCCATGGCTTTAAGGACCATCTTTGCGTCAATGAGAGCTCTTGGAAGCATTGGAGCTCAACATCTGTCTTTTAAGTTCCACTCCAATAAGGTGTAACAACAGAACCAAAAGAGAAGAGGGTCCTCTTTTACCACTGGGAAGCAAGGTAGTAGAGCTTTGGTATGCTAGCTGCGATGGAAAATACCCAGAACTACTACCTATTTTCTATCTGTGCTTTTCAGGATATGGACATGAGCGAAGGAAGGGCAAAATCTGTGTCTGACTCTCTCTTGCTAAGGTGCTTCTCACTTCTTGCCCAGCAATACTGGTAAATAGAAGAGAAGGTCAGTCTCTTTGCAGTCATTATGTCCTTGAGGAAATTTTAAGGGACACCATCAGCTGGAAAAAAAGAAAAAAGTTATGAGGCAGTAAGTACATTTAGTCCATTAGTTTGCAAAGCTTTCTAAACAACCTAGATACAATTAAGTAAGTGTTCTAAATAACTATGGCCCTCCACTTGGATTCACTAGCAGTGGCTTGTGATTTTTACAATGGGTGTTTTCGAGTAAAGGTTTCTACAGTTTTATCAAAGGACCAATTACCGGGGCCAAGCTGTCTTCCTTAAGACAGAGGAACAGAATGCCTCAGTGGGCTCTGTGGGTTAAGCGTCCTACCCTTCATTTTGGCTTGAGATTCTCTCTTCCTCTGCCTCTCTGCTCCAGCTCTCTCTCTCTCTCTCTAAAAGAAAAAAAAAAAAAAAGACAGAGGAGCAATTGTGTCTAACACAAGTCATTGCCTGTGTTGTTAGATGCAAGTAGCAAACTTTTGTGCAGAAATCCAAGGGTATGTTGACAGCTCCCTTGAAACTACGGGACCTTAAGAGATTATTAAATTAACTCTGGCCAATGAAACGGGTATTTCCTATTTATGTCTACAGTATATTTTTCCTGAACTCTTATTTATTTATGTATTTATTTATTTATAAAAGATTTATCCACTTACTCATTAGAGAGAGAGTGTGTGTACCAGCAGCAGGCAGAGGGAGAGGGAGAAGCAGGCTCTCCACTTAGCAGGGAACCCGATGTGGGGCTCCATCCCAGGACTCTGAGATTACGACCTGAGCTGAAGGCAGACATTTAACCCACTGGGCCACCCAGGGGCACCTTATCTTTATTATTTTCTTGTTGTTGTTTAAATTTTAGTTAGGGAACATACAGTGCAATGTGGGTTTCTGGAGTAGAATTCAGTGGTTCATCAGTTATATACAACACCCAGCAATGAGATTTTAGGGATACAGGGGGCGGGGGAAATTTGGGGGACGCATCATTGGTATCTTTGTGTGTCCATCACTCATGGACTTCTCTTGGAGATAATATCAGATAAACTCATCTTGGTCAATGGCTGTTCTCTAATCTCTCTAACTCAGTTACACAGTTTTTAAAAAAATAGATTTATTTATTTGAGAGAGAACGAGTGCACAAGTGGGAGGGTATAGAGGTAAAGAATCTCAAGCAGACTCCGCGCACTGAGCTCAGACCTTGACACGGGGCTCCTTCTCACGACCCCGAGATCATGACCTGAGGCCAGACCCAAGAGTCTCCCGCATACCCGACTGCGTCTCCCAGGTGCCCCTGTAGTACTGAACTTCTAAGTAGAGATGACCTTATGTTTCATTCAATTGGTGAGACCTCTGAGCCACTTTGTCCTCAGCCATCCTAATTGGTCACCCTGGGGATAACTCTTAAAGAATCGAATTGAGAATGTAAATATTAAAAAAAAGGGCATAATGAAACGATCACAATGACGACAGCAATGACAAATACATTGTGTACTGGCCACGTGCGGAGTGCTTCGTGTACCTTATTCTCTTTCCTCGCCGCATCTCCTAAAAGGCAGGTGATCCTTATTGACTTCATATTACAGGAAGAGCCATTAAATCTTCAAGATTAAGTAATGACTCGAGATCATAGGACTAACACACGGCAGAGCCTGAATCCAAATCCAGAACTGTCTCGTCTGAACCCACGCTGCGTGGCGTTCACTATGCTAAGAAAGGAAAAAGAAGTGAAGGAGGGGGCGCCTGGGTGGCTCAGTTGGTTAGGCAGCTGCCTTCGGCTCAGGTCATGATCCTGGAGTCCCAGGATCAATTTCCACATCAGGCCCCCTGCTCATCAGGGAGCCGGCTTCTCCCTCTGCCCCTTGCCTCTTTTACGCTTTCTCTCTCTCTCAAATAAATAAAATCTTAAAATCCATACTGATATGCCTGACTCCCCCCCCCCCCCGCAACATAACTAAAAATCCCGAGGAAAAATAAATCTATTTCCAGTGAAAGTCAGGTCTTGGTGGAAATCAAGAGCCGGGCACCTAACTGACTGAGCCACTCAGGCACCCCAGACTCATTGGATTCTTCTTATTCTGTCTCTGGGGTGATCTTTGGTGCAAGAACTGTCAAGTCTCTAGCTAGGACAAGGTAGACTGCCAGGAGCGCTACACTAGTCCTGTAGCACCATGCCAACCAGCAGAGTTCCTGTCTGAGCACATTGTCCCTCCTTGCCAGTGTAGGGAAGTTGGCGATGGAGGCAGAGAGTCAGGGAGGATGCAGACCCCAAGTGGTTGGACTTGGATCCCAAAGGCTGGAGGCTCTGACACGGCATATCCCAAGGCGGACAGGAGTGGAAAGAAGCAGGACCAGTGTACGTCTTCGCTGGTCACTGAGAACCAGACTGGGGAAGCAGGTACAATCCCTGTAACAGCCCAGCTGAAGTGGGGAGGAATGTGGGGGCAGCCAGAACAGAATGGGAAGAAGGCCGGGAGCCAACTGAGAAGGTTCCCGAGGCCGAGTAGTGCTTACAGACACCTGGGCTCAGCATTTTCAGAAACCAACTCATCTTCCAGGGATCTGCTTAAAAGCCACCTCCTCTGTGAAGCCTACTTCAGCCTCCTTGACTGAGAATTAGTGACCACTGCACCCCGTCTGCCGTCAGCAGCTTTAATCGATCTGGCACACAGTGAGGCTCTCGCTGAGTGTTTATCAAATGAATGAATGAATGGCTTTGAATGAAGAGCTAAAGAAGGAATGATGGAGACAAATCATGGCATGTAAAATGTGAAAACAGCAGACCAACCCCCCTTCCGACAAAAACCTGTTTTATTTGCACACATCTTGTTTCTAAAAAGAATTTGATGTGGCCTAAAAGTCACATATATTCAGAGGAGGGCAAATATATAATTAGGACGTTGCTGAATAGGACAGCAAGGGAGTGATTTTGTTGTAACCACTAATCTTCTGGTTTAACAGTAAGAAATAAAAATCCATCTTCAAAATCCCATTTTCTGCTTTTTCACTCTCGGCAGAAGCACACTGGTCTCAGCTCAGATACACGGGATACGAAACACACATTGCCCTTTCCATTAAATTTTCGTTATTCCCTTTTCAGAGTTAACTGGCAGCGTACGTAGGTGAGAAAACAAACAGCAAGTAAAGATGAAGAAGAGAAGTGTCAAAAAGAAATGAAGACTCAAGGAAGAAGATGAAGTAACCTTTGCCCGCTGGGATATGGTGTGGGGTGAGTCACCCGGGTATAAACCTAACTTCCAACCCAACTTCACTTAAACCAACTTCTAAAGAGGATTTGGGGGGTGCCTGGATGGCTCAGTGGGTTAAGCCTCTGCCTTCAGCTCAGGTCATGATCTCAGGGTCCTGGGATCGAGCCCCACATTGGGGTCTCTTGCGGGGAGCCTGCTTGCCTCTCTCTGCCTGCCTCTGCCTACTTGTGGTCTCTATCAAATAAATAAATAAAATCTTTAAAAAAAATAAAGAGGATTCAGAGGGGCTTACTCTGTGTGTGTGTGTGTGTGAGAGAGAGAGAGAGAGAGAGAGAGAGACAGACAGACAGAGACAGACACACACATACAGAGAACATAGACCCAGATCAATCAGAGGAAAGACAAGAAGGAAAAATCAGCTACTTCCATCAGGAAAGGAGCAACAGGGCAGGGACTGAACATAGGGAAGTTACTGCCACCTGAAGCTGAAGACGCTCTGGTTTTTCGGGCCATCAAGACAGTGATTCATGGTGGGCTGAAAATCTCTCCCTGTCTTAAGAAAATGTGGCACTGAGAGCCATCAAGTTGGGTCTGTCTCTCCCAGGGAGGACAGCTCTGTTTGAAGTCCTCCCCTACCTTCGCCAGTGCCCTCTGTGAGCTCTGGCACACACTGGTGGGGTTGGCCGTGGCCGTGGCCTCGGAGTTGGGGGGGGCACCGAGCATTGATAGCTCTGTGCATCCCACCCACTGAGTTGCACAGCCATGGACTTTGACAAGCGCTAGATAAGAAACATCCCCCTGAAGAACCATATTTTTAAAACAAAGATTAATATTTAAAATACGTGTCGATTATTTACTGTGGCTTCCTTTTTTAAAGAAAACTTGAAAATTACAGAAATGATTTATTTTACTTCTCAATTTAGAAAACCTTTGCAGAAAAGAGGGAAGTAATAACTGAAATTTTCTATTTCTTAATTAACTTTCCCCATTGCCAACAGCTTAAACCTAACCCCCTCCTCCCCAGAAAGACAAGTTACAGCTAATGCTTAAACACTCATCTCCCCCTCCTAATTGCTGTGTAGGAGTACTTCTGTGATTCTGGAAGGAAACTTCAGTGAATAAATGAACGACTCTCTCATTTGCTATTTGGAAGTTATAAAAATTACAAGACATCATTCCATTATATTCTCTCATTTCCTTGTCATTGGAAAAGGTTCCAACCTTTCATCATATTAAAAAGCAATTATCAAAATGTTTTATTCCATAATAAATTTGACTACTAGGAGAGAAAGTATTCCGAGATCAAAATAAGGGGGTTCTTTTTAGCATATAAACAGGTGAGTCAACCCTCTGAATTTGAAAAAAAAAAAAAAAAATCTTTCGGAACTTGGTGTCTTTTCCTTGGTGTTTCTCTACCGCCTGTTCCTGGTGAGGTCCTGTGCTTGTCTTCTTGCTGACTCTGTCAGCCAATGGAGTCGAGTGACAGTTCCTTCCCAAGTTGACACAGTGCTGTTCACCGCCATACGCTGCACTTTGTTAGAAAGAGTGCGGAGAGGACCCACTCCCGCAGCCGGTCAACGAGTCGTGGGCTCTGAAGCCACTGTGGGCCGGGCACTGTGCTTCTGAGCCAGGGAGAATTTCAAAGGGATTTAAAGATATGCCACCTAACCCTTTTGTAATAATCCTTAACATTTGTACAGAACCTTACAATTTACAAAGGGCTTTCCCCTAGGTTATCACTTTTGATCCTCACAATAACCCAGAGAAAGCCAGTACAGCAGGTCTTGCCAGTCCTCATTTGATAAGTGAGGAACCAAGGCTCAGAGGGTTTATGCGCCCTGCCTGAAGTCACGAAGCGAGTAAAAAGGGAGCCCCCGTCCTGTGATGAAGAGTACTCCGCTGTTTCTTTCATATCCACAAATGCAGGGGCCGCGTGATAGTGGCCAAGCAAAATCCAGCTGTACACAGAAGCGTCAACCTGGGTGATCCATCAGAAAGGAGCAAAGGATAAAGCGTGCAGTGGGCTGGGCTATCACCCATCTGGCACTTTTGTATGAATCAGGGAAAAGGTGCCTGCTTCTGATGGGTATGGTCCCTGCGGGAGCTTCCTGAGCCTTTGTGGGTCACAGAAACAAAGGGAGGGAAGGTGTCCCTTCCTTCTAGCACATGTGGCCAGTACCATGGTGCAAGGGTTGGTGGACAGGGTTCAGATTTCAACCCTCGTCACCCTCCTGGGCAGGGCCCCTTGGTACTTGGCATCTCTACCCAACTGAACACAGGGGTCTTGACTCCAGTGACTAGAAGGCCTGAAGACAGATAGGGAAGGTGACCTGGAGTCATCACTACTCAAAGTGTGGTCCTTGGCTTGTTAGAGAGAGATTCTCAGTTACCCCTTCCAGAACTCTCCAGAACTTTCCAGACTGCCAGCCTGAGCTCCAATATGACCCATGGCCCTCAGCTTGCAGCTCAGTTTAGCATTTATTTAGACTCTTCTGGGGGCCACTAAGCCCTATGTGTCCCACAGTCCCTGTTCTCAAGGAGGTCACTATCACAAGATAAGAGAGAGTGTCCAATCTGATGAAAGGAGTACCCCCTATGAGGTGTACACAAAGCATTGGGGGCAGGGCAGATGGGCAGCAGACACCCATGCCTGTGAGGAGCTGCTCACACATAGAAGGTGTCTGTCCATGCAGAGGTGACATTTGGGGACACCTGGTTTCCAGGTATCTCCCACTCCTTCCCCAATCTCCTTGGGGGTGGGGTGGTGTCAATCCAGAGCTGTTCCTCAGTTAGTTCTTGTTAACCTGTTACTCAATGAATCCTTGTTAAGGGACAGGCCCCTGCAGAAGCACGTGATCAGATGGGGGGAGGAGCCATGCAAATATGGGAGGTGGAGAGACCTTATAAATGCCCAGGAATGACGTTATTAAGATCAGTACTGGGATGATGGCTAGAGAACTGAGGGAAAGATCCAAGAAATACTGTACTCTGCTAGGATCTCTCTTGAAAGAAAAATGTAACAATGAGACAAAGACATTTTTTAAAATACACCTTTGTTAAATCTGAATGCTCCTTAATGATGAGCTGAGCGAATGGCAATCATATCTATTCTCTCCAAATGGGTTGAGTGGAGAGTGCTGGGAAAGGCTGCTGTCAGGAATTAGACCTGCTTTTTCTAGCTCGCTGTGGGGTTCCTTTTTTGCTTTAGGGGAGAGAATGGGCATTTTCTTTTTACATACCTCCACTGCACAGAACAAGGCAGGAGTCCCTTGAATGAAATCTGGCCATTAGTCTTTCTTTTGTAATCTGCATAATACTTCTGGGAAGGGACAGAGGGAGACCTGTCCCAGACCAATGAGCCCGGGACCCCAAAGGAGCTCCTCCGGGCCCTCAGGCCCTGTTAGCTCAACAAAGCACATCGCATCCACCAGCCCATAGAGCCTCCTTGCACTGAATATTCAGTTACGTAGCATAATTGGCTTAGAGCCTGCATATACTGTAGGTTAAACACAGATGGCGTTTTCTACAGTATAAAAAATACATTTCAGAAATGTAAGTAAGTTAGATTCGGCTTCTTAGTGTAAGAGATGATTGGACATTGGGGGAAGGCTGTGTAGTTCAGTGTGGTTGCAGTCAGCAGAGTTGGGGGTGGGGTGGAAGGGGCAGGAAGAACTTTGCTTAAAATATGTGGAGACCCTGAATCCAGCCCATGGCACCCGTGGAAGAAGATGGCAGTAAGCATTCCAGAGTCATTTCAGAACTGTGGAACATTTCAGATGTGGGTGACCAGATGTTGGAGGGAAAGGAGACGTACTCCCAGCTTTCCGGTTTGGGCACTGGCACAGACTGGGGCAGGCGGGGATGAAGCTAATGAGTTTGGATGTGAACACGTGGTGTTTGAAGCGTCTATGAGTCATTTAGGGGCAGGTGTCCAATAAAAGTTGGAAATATGGGGCTGGAGTTCAGTGGAGAGCTTTGGGCTGCAGATATGGACATGAAAGTTACAAGCCTTTTCCTGATAAGGAAAGCCCTGGAAGTGAAGTCTCTTTCCCAGGGAAAATACACAAAGCAAGAGAACAAGACTAAAGAGAGGGCTCCCGAAAGAAGCCGAGATCCAGGACAGAATAGTTAGTTGTCAAGGAAGCTGAGGGAGGACCATGTGTCAGCACGGAACAGTCGTCCCCAGTTTGGAATGCTACAAGAGATTGGAAAGGATAGAGGCTGGGGAGCGGGGTTGGGCAGTCATCAGATCGGCCAATCAGTGGGTCCTCGGTAATGATTACCAGAGCAGTTTCGGTGGTGCAGGGGACCACGAAGCCAGGTCTCAGGGGAAGGAAGAGTGGTGGGGACTGTGACGGGTTGGGGGTTGGCAGAAAGAAGGGGGGAGGGTCGGCTCGAGGAGGAGCTAGGGTCCGGGGGCTGGAAGCTCCATGTGCCAAAGATTTGGGCATTATGAGTAGAGAGGGACGGGCTTTTGTCACCGGCCGATGGTAGGTTGCTGAGGGGGTGACGGGAGGGTGTGTGTTAGAAAGGAAGAACTACTTCTCTTTGAAACAGGAAGGAATTAATAAATAAACACACACAATAGAATGTGGTATGTTGGAACACATCCTCATCATCAATAGAAATATGAGTGCCTGGAAAATTAACAGAGGAAAGATGCAATCAGTCTTGGCTGTGCAAAAGAATAACTAATTCAAATCACTCATGCCAACTGCTCACCAGTTATGCCTAATTAACATACGACACCCTAACTGTTCTGTGTAACTGAGAAGTACCGGTCAAATTCACTTCTTTTCAAGTTGTGTTTCCTTTCACAACTAAACTCTCTTCCGGACTGTTCAGTCTTCATAATGCTTATGTAATATTGTTAATATTGTTTTTAATATCTTAAAAAAGGGGGAGGGGTTAGAGGGAGCATCGGCTTGGACAGGAAAAAAAGTCTCAAATGTCAGTTTCTTTCTATGCCATTTAACGTGGCAATTAGGAGATGAGAGAGAGAAAAAATATTGTATGTACAGGAAAAAAGGAGGCAACTTTACAGCCTTGTGATACTCAAGAGACATGCTCACTAATGGAGATGCTTGTCCCATTTTGAGAGAAGATTGTGTTTTCGAAAGAAGCTTTTTTCTTAGGCCTCTGGTAGTTACATATAATTACTACATCCTAGGGAACACAAATGTGATGAAAACTGAGCAGATGTGTTCTTTGGAGGTCATCTTGTGAGAGGTGGTTTGATGTGTTCTACAGCAGAACTTATTTCTGAGATGTGTGTTTGTTTGTTTCCCTCACACAGTGACTCACCTAAGACATTAGTCTAAGACATTAAAGTCTGGATTATGTAAAAAGGTGCCAGAACATGCTTCTGATGCCGGTGTAAACAGTGTAAAGATAATGGCTGCCGTTTATTGAGGACCTACTGTGTGACACGTTACTTGTACTGTCTCAGAACGCAAAATCATTTTGTTGAGTCTCGTCATTTTTTTCAATAACACTGAGAGATAGGCAAGACGATTCATCCTTTTTGACAGGCGAGCAAGCTAGGGCTACCACCCATTTCTTTGTTCTCATTCATAGCACATTTCATGAAAGACTTGTCTCTATTCCTGTCTCCAGTTTTTTTCTTAGAGCTACTCCGGTTAGGTTCTTGTCTCCATTACTCCATAAAACCTGCTCTAATTGTCACCGAGAGCCCTCCCATTCCCAGCCCAGGGGTCTGTTCTCAGTCCTTGTCTTTCTTGATCCATCGGCAGCGTTGAAGATGGCGAATCGCTCCCTTCTCCTTGCCTCACTCCCTTCCCTTGGCTTTCAGGACCCCGTGCTGTCTTGGTTTTCCTCCAACTTCTCAGACACTCCTTAGTCTCGTTTGCCGGTTGGGCCCCTCCCTGACTTCTCCAGGCTGTGGGGCCTCAGGACCCAATCCTTGGGGCTCTTCTCTTGTTTCTACTCACTCGTCTGGTGGTCTCATCTAGTCTCAAACTCATCTCTACACCAATGACTCCCAAATGTATAGCTCTAGCCCAGACTTCCCCCTTGACCTTGTGTATCTAACTTCCTACTCAACACCAGCTTTGCTAGGATTTCCAGTAGACGTCTCAATATGTCCAAAATACTATTCCTGATCTTGCTCCATGATGAAAAAGTAAGACAAAAGAGAAACTTGCTCCAAACTGTACCCTTTTTGGGAAGTAGGTAGTATCTCCATTCTTCTCATCGTTTAGGCCAAAAAACTGGGGGGGGTCATTCTTGATATATTTTTTTCTCAATCACCATACCCCAATCTGTCATGAAATTATGATGGATCTACTTGCAAAATAGATCCAGAATTCAACTATTTATCACTGTTACCCCCCCCCCTGCTGCTACCTCCCCGTTCATTGATCTTGCCAAGAAAACTTCTGCCTACCATGGGTAGCCATGTGGCTAATTCCCTTTTCTCTTTGTTCAGAGGTCACCTTCTCAATAAAACCTACCCTGATCACCCCATTTAATACTGCCACCTGTGCCCTCTCCCCAGCAACCCAGTGTCCAAGTAATCTTCTCAACTTTTTCTTTAACCCATGACACCACCTCCTACCACGTCACTTAATTTACTTATTACGTTAATTGTTTGTTGTCTATTTCCCCCTATTAGAATGTCAGCTCCATGAGGGCAGGTGTTTTCATCTGTTTGGCTTCCTACCCTACCCCCAAGCACCTGGAACAGCACCTTGCATATGGCAGAACCATTTATGTCCATTGGTTTGATTAAAAAGCCTAAGTATCTTGCCAAAGGTTGGTTGCCCGGTGATGGGTGTCGCATCTAAACTCTGGAGTCTCCAATACTAAAGCTCGTGCCCTTAAAGACTCCATTCTGCTATACCGCATCACAGCCTGGAGCAGTGGTTCTCAGCAGGTGTGCCCCGAAACCCTTCCTGGGGGCCAAGAAAGCAGGGTAGTTTTGTGACAACCGAGCATACAACACGTTATGATGATGACTGTCCTAAAGAACATTGAGTTGAGTAGGTCATGCAATATAGAACCGACCAGAATTTAGTCTGTGTAAGGCGGGGAGGAGGCATACGGCAACATCAAATAAGAAGGAACAAATGTTGCAGAAAAGTAGCACCAGGTCTCCAGAAAGCTTTCATGCTCACTTGTGTCCTGGGTACATAAGTGAGGGTGATCGGGGCAGGGAACTGATCTACTGAAACCATGACCCAAGGCTGACACGTGTTGAGAAGCACATAGATAAACATTCTGCCTCCTCGGGCCCCGTGAGGCATTGTTATTAATTCAGAAGGGACAGCATGCTTAGTACACTTTTGAAACCCCTGGAAGCCTGCTGCTGCAAATTCTAGCATTCAGTAGTATACAATAAACTAAAAAAAAAAAAAAAAGCAGTTGAGAACTCTTGCAGTCAGCTAAGTTTTACTGGCGTGGTGTAGGCAGGTCACGACGGTGCACTCTTTTTCTGCTTTTAATTTTAAATTAAAAAAAAAAATGAAGGAAGCAGAAACCCCAGGATGGAGTCGAATTCATTTCAGAAGCAAACAACAGCAGCAAAACATGGGAGAATTCTCCCGAGGAAGGGAGTCCTGGGCCCAGGAGGCCTGGGTTTGCAACTGAGGGCATGACTTTGACCATCAAACCCAGCCAGCGACGCATTTCTCAGGGGGATCTGGTTTACTTTATTATTGCCTGTCATTCCCACACCCCATCGATGGTCTCCCCCCCCCATCACTGGCAACCTTTCTCTTCTGTTTAACGACTCTTTTTTTTTTTTTTTTTTTTTGGTATGGGTTCTTAAAAAGCATGTAGTCTCATTTTCAGTAAATGTCTTTTTAAATTTCTGTAAATGATATGGCTATCCATATTATTCTGTCTCTTGTTATTTATTTATTTTTTTTACACCCAACACGATGCTTGAAAAGCCTTTGCATGTAGCTCGTGTACACTGAATCCTCTGGTTCTAATTGCTGAGAACAGCTCTGGAGCGTGCCTCCAACCACACTTCGCCTCTCCACTCTCTTGGTGATGAATATGTCAGATTGCTTCCAACTTCCTGTCACCATAAATAATGCTGCGGTAAGAAGCTTTCCAATTTAGAACAGAATGGTAAGTGCAGGCGTGAAGAGGAAAGGGGCCACTTCAGAGCTGTGACTAGAATGGCGAAGTGCTACTGGTAGGGTCGCCTTGGCTCTGACACCGGTGACAGAATGACATCCACATGCTTCAGCTAGGGCAGTAAACAGGATTGGGACCCTTGCGGTGCTGAGGAGCTGTGGGAGTAGGTTTTCTTCACTCAATCGACTCGGGGTTTGAATCCATCCACCCAGTCGGTCAGAGATTTCGCCGTTGTGTAGACCTGCTATCTCTTCCCTTCCTCCCGGGAGACGGGCTCCCATAATCCCCCCAAATGACACAGACCATGGTCCTTCACGGCAACTAGGGCTGTAAGGAGGCCTCCCAATTCTCGTTTCCCTCCTCAGCGCTTCCTTCTGTTCTCCATCTCGTCACTTCTTCCCCACACTCCCAGCAGGTCCTGTCACCTCCTACTTCCTGGAGAAAATCGTTGCTATCAGATGAGAGCGCCCTTGAAGTCCTTCTCTACTCTTCTACTAGCTACCGCCCATCACCGTGTCAAGGTGTTTAAATCTTTCTGATTTTAAGACTACATTTTAAAAACCTCTCTCGGGGCACCTGGCTTCCAACTCTTGATCTCGGGGTTGTGAGTTCGAGCTCCATATTGGGTGTAGAGACTACTTAAAAATAAAATCTTTTAAAAAACGATGTAAAAAGAGATCTTTCTCAACCTCAGTCCCTTCTTGTGACCATCGTCTCCACCATCAACCCCTGCCACTTAGCAACTGCATTTAATAAAAGAGCTACATTGGCCCCCCAATGCACACAACCTCCTGGACCTCACCGAAGCTCTCTTGTCACTCACTCCAGGACACATGTTTCTCTCCTTAGTGCATGTCCATTCACACCAACATTTGTCACCACTGAGTACTTTGTCCATCATGAACTTCTTTTTCCTTGGCTTGCATGACACCTCGTGCTCCTGATTTTCTGCCTACCTCTCTAGCCAGTCCTTAAGGCATCCTTTGCAGGCTGATCCAATTCTGTCTGCTCCTTGTGTTCTTCATTTCTGAACCCCTTTGCTCCCCTTTGTAATCTCATCCAGTCTGACAGTGGCATGGATTGCCATTCATACCCTCGAATCTTGAGCTCCATCCCTAATTTCTCTCCTCTGCCCCAGACCTACACATCACCTCCCTTCCAGATGTGTACATCTCAAAGCCAGATGTCCAAGACTGAATGTATCATCTTTCTCAGCAACCCCCCTTCAATCACTTCCACTATTATGATCTTAGTGAGCAAAGAGCATCATCGGCCATTTGATTTCCCAAGTCAGGGAAACTCACAGCACTGTGTATATTCCAATCCTTATGAAAATTTTAAATTATAAAAGTCATAGAGGCTTGTTATAAACATGAAAACAATACTTAAGTATTTAAATTAAAAACTGAAAGCTCCCACCAATCATTCTTCCCAGAGGTAAGCCTCTATTGACCAGGAAGGTAGCGTTCACCACACAGTTTTATTTGTACACATACTTTATTACACTTTATGTACTGTTTGGCAATTTGTTTTTTAGAATAAAAATATATTGTGGATATCCTTACAGTTTTAATCATATTGATATAACCTATTCTTTTTATCAGCTGAATATCATCCCATATTACACACAGGCCATGTTTATTTACCTATTACAATATCACTAGACTTTAGTTTATCCCCTGTTTTCACTATTCCAGGGTTTCAGTAAATAACTTTGCCCACGGACAAAAACAGATAAAAGGGATTAAGAAGTACAAACTTCCAGCTGGAGAATAAATAAGTCACGGAGACGAAAAGTACAGCAGAGGAACTACAGTCAATAATATTGTACTATTATTATTATTATTATTTTTAAAAGATTTTATTTATTTATTTGACAGACAGAGATCACAAGTAGCAGAGAGGCGGGCAGAGAGACAGAGAGAGAAGCAAACTTCCCGCTGAGCAGAGAGCCCAATGCGGGGCTCAATGCCATGACACCAGGATCATGACCCGAGCCAAAGGCAGAGGCTCAACCCACTGAGCCACCCAGGTGCCCCATTATTATTATTGTTATTATTATTGTAATAACAATTTAACTCATATTAAAAACTTAAAAGGTGAACATATAGAAAAATAAATATAACTGAAAAAGAAAAAGACATTGTCCATAAATCTTTGTATTCCTGAGCTGGATAGACTGTTGGAAATGGGATTTCTGGGGTGAGTGTAGGTACATACACATTTGGACAGGTCCTGCAAACGTGCCTTCAAAGAAAGTGTGTGGCTTTTTTCTTCTACTTTTCTACTGAGACACAGCATACACACAGTAAATGTGTAAAGGGCACTATTTCTAGTGTGCAACTGGATGAACTCTATAGGTGTATAGACCTGTGTACCCACCACGTGGATCAGGATCCACACCATTTCTAGCATCCCAGAAATTCCCTCCTGCACCTTCCCAGCATGTCCTCCTCCCGCAGAGGCCACCACTCTTGTGATTTCTAGAATTGTCAGTTATTTTTCTCTTTATAAAACAATTGTCGGCGCCTGGGTGGCTCAGTGGGTTAAGCCTCTGCCTCCGGCTCAGGTCACGATCCCACGGTCCTGGGATCAAGCCCCGCATTGGGCTCTCTGTTCAGCAGGGAGCCTGCTTCCTCCTCTCTCTCTGCTGGCCTCTCTGCTTACTTACTGCTTACTGTTACATAGTAGTCCATTGTACAAGCAACCTGCAGTTTGTCTGTCCGTTCACCTGTTGTGAGCGATTTCAGTTGTGTGCCCTTTCTTGGCTGTTACGAGAAGGTGGCTGTGAACCTCTGTGTGCAAGTCTTTTTGTGGATGTATGTTTGCATTTTTCTAGGAGTGGAAGGGTGGGATCACGGAGTATGTTTAACTTCTTGTTAGAAGCTACAAAACAGTTTTCCAGAGAGGCTCTACCTGTTTGTCTTCTCACCAGCCGTGTAAATCGGAACCCTCAGTCGCAATGGATGAGAGTATCCCATACGGGATAGTGATTGCACATGTTCACTTTCCATCTCCCCAGATGATTGTAGGAACTGTGTCTGTCTTGGTCAGTTCCTCAGTCAGAGTGAAGGCTCAGTAAGTATTTGTGGGATTAGATTAGTAATTAAGGGGCTACTGTGTATTATGCCTAAAGGTCCCTATCACACAATTAAAGTATGTTACCGTGGACAAATTGTCACAAGTGTGAATGTTTTATAATCCCAAGGATGGTCCCAGCTTGTTATGGGTAGAACTGTGACTTCATTCATTGCTCTATCTTCCATGGCATAGAGCTGGGCACAGAGGAATGGCCTATAATACCCAGCATGCTGTATTTGGTTAGATAGTGGGTAGAAAGAACATCAGACCTTCCTCAAATCTTCACTTGCTCTCAGTTCTGGACTCAGGATAAAAGAAGGAAGAGAAGGAATCTTCTTCTACCACTCATTAGCTACATAGCTGCTGGCCCCAATGCTAGGAAATATTCCCCCAACCTCAGGTCCACAACCTGATTTCTGTTTTTCTCCCGCAGGTGTAAGGCTATGTATTGCAGCATTTATTTGAAAGAACAGAAGTTTGGAAACTCTCATTAGGGAATCTGCTTCAAAAAATGGCTATCAGACACATGAAAAAATGTTCATCATCACTAGCCCTCAGGGAGATTCAAATTAAAACCACATTGAGATATCACCTTACACCAGTTAGAATGGCCAAAATTAACAAGACAGGAAACAACATGTTTTGGAGGGAATGCGGAGAAAGGGGAACCCTCTTACACTGTTGGTGGGAATGCAGGTTGGTGCAGCCTATTTGGAGAACAGTGTGGAGATTCCTCAAGAAATTAAAAATAGAACTTCCCTATGACCCTGCAATTGTACTCCTGGGTATTTACCCCAAAGATACAGATGTCGTGAAAAGAAGGGCCATCTGTACCCCAATGTTTATAGCAGCAATGGCCACGGTCGCCAAACTATGGAAAGAATCAAGATGCCCTTCAACGGACGAATGGATCAGGAAGATGTGGTCCATATACACTCTGGAGTATTATGCCTCCATCAGAAAGGACGAATACCCAACTTTTGTAGCAACATGGACCGGACTGGAAGAGATTATGCTGAGTGAAGTAAGTCAAGCAGAGAGAGTCAATTATCATATGGTTTCACTTATTTGTAGAGCATAACAAATAGCATGGAGGACATGGGGAGTTAGAGAGGAGAAGAGAGTTGAGGGAAATTGGAAGGGGAGGTGAACCATGAGAGACTATGGACTCTGAAAAACAATCTGAGGGGTTTGAAGTGGTGGGGGGTGGGAGGTTGGGGAACCAGGTGGTGGGTATTATAGAGGGCACGGATTGCATGGAGCACTGGATGTGGTGAAAAAATAATGAATACTGTTATGCTGAAAATAAATAAATTTAATTAAAAAAAGAGTACAATGCAGCCTTTAGAAAAAAATGAAGCTCTTTCTGTCCTGATATATAACAAAATAAAAACAATAACAAAAAAGAAGAGTATGTCTATGACACTGCCATCTGTGGTCAGTACAGCATGGGGAGAGGACTTGGAAGAATTTTTCCTGGATGGAAGACAGCTAGGGTCTGAGCCAGCCTGCTGTCAGTCTTCATAACCTCATTCCTTCGGCCTATGAAATGGACCCAGGTGATGCTGGCTGGGGGAGTCTGACCCACTACAAAGTATCCCCCTCTATCTCTACCCCTGAAAGGACCAGAGTCTGAAGATTGGATGGAGCCTGTTACACTAGGTCATCATTCTTCCCCTGTAGCTATCTCTAAAGATTTCCATTCCTCTGGGAATTTGTGGGCTGAGGATTTTTTTTTTCCAATCTTTATTGCATGAACTAGGCCTTCATCAAAATTCACTGCAATTCAGGTTCATTTCTATTTCTTGTCCCATTGCTGCCCAGAACCAAGCATGATGGATGAGGTGGCCAACATTTTGAAGGGAAAAACTATGATCAGTCTATCAATCAATCTATCTATCCATCCATCCAGCCAGCCACCCTTCCATCCATCCATCCATCCATCTAACCATCTATCCAGCATGTCCTTCAACACTGTTGATGTAACATGTCATTCTATCTTGCCTCCCCCCACACATCTAAGTGCTTTGGGATATAAGCAAAAATCCTCAACCTTGTTTCTATGACGAATACTAGGTTAACATAAAATCTTGGAAACCTGAGAATTTGCCAGTTCCAACTTTTTGTTTAATTTACATAATCATTTGCATAGGACTGCATATGTTAAAGGAACATCTGTAGTTTTCTTATATATTTAGATGAGATGAATTTTTTTCAATATTTGAAGTTACCACTTACTCATGTCTTCTGGTTCTTTCTTTCTTTCTTTCTTTCTTTCTTTCTTTCTTTCTTTCTTTCTTTCTTTTTTAAATATACTCACACCAGAGTCTTCCAATGCAGGACCCTGAGTGTCATATGTCTCCCCCTTTCCTATGAACCTCACTTTATTACTAACCTGCAAATGGTATAGTCAGCTGGATAATGTAAGCAGCATTCCTTCTCATTGCTTTATCAAACAACTGAGCCCTCCTTAATCAGAGATGAAGGGTCCTAGAAGTCGAATATGTGGGGGAAATTTTAGAGAGCAGTACGGTGAAGCAGCTTCACATAAGAATGTAATGAGTTGTTTAAAAAAGTATTTATTTATTTGAGGGGGGCAGGGAGAGGGAGAGGAAGAAGCAGACTCCCTGCTGAGCAGAGAGCCCCATGCAGGTTTGATCCCAGGACCCGAGGATCATGACCAGAGCTGAAGGCAGACTCTTAACTAATGGAGCCACCCAGACATCCCAAGAATGTAATGAGTTGTGAAGTTTTCTGAAGAGATTGTGCAACACCATAGACAATGAAGGTTGTTTTCATATATCGATTTTCCTCACAGGTCAACCTGTATACCCAAGAACTCTTTTTTTTTTTATTTTTTTATTTTTTATTTTTTTTTTAAAGATTTTATTTATTTATTTGACAGAGAGAAATCACAAGTAGATGGAGAGGCAGGCAGAGAGAGAGAGGGAAGCAGGCTCCCTGCTGAGCAGAGAGCCCGATGCGGGCCTCGATCCCAGGACCCTGAGATCATGACCTGAGCTGAAGGCAGAGGCTTTAACCCACTGAGCCACCCAGGCGCCCCCAGCACCCTAATTTCTTTTTGCAGAATGACTTCTCCCCCACTGTGGGTGTTCTTGGTGGGATGGTAAATCCACGCTCCTTTCCTACCACTATCAAAACCAGAAGGTTCCCTGAAGGTTTCTTCTGACATATCCCTCATCTGACTACTTAGTACAGCCCAGAATTCAAGCTCAGTTGATCACAGGCAGTCTGGTGAGACTCTGAATCTTAAGCTGGTAACATGAGGTAAAAGAAATTACTCTTTATTTTTCCCACAATTGATGCCCTTACAAGATGTGTCCTGGCTAGGAAGCTACCCCTATGGTTCCTGATCTGTAGAACTCTTTTTTTTAAGCCCCATTCTTTAAACTTCCCATAAAGTATTTGAGTTCCCCAAGTCCATTCCACCGGTTCCCTTTCCCTTGGGTAACCAGAAGTGACAATATTGTCAATTTAAAGACATGTTTCCCTCACCAGCCACCAAAGAGCCTTGACTGAAACAGCGTGTCAGGCACTGACTGTAGAGCAACTGACAAGCTAGACAAGGATTCTGCTCCCATGAGGCTCATGTATCAGTGGGTAACACAGGTTTACTTAACACGAAGATAAGAATCCCTAGATAAGGAAGTCAGCCATTGTTTTCATTTATTCTGTATTGTAGACTGTTCATTCATCCATGCATATGATGAATATGTACGGAGGGCCTACAAGGTGCCAGACATTATAAGAATGAATGTAATCCATCTCATTTATTTCGTCTAATCGACAGAAATATAACTAAGTCTTTTCTCCATTGCTCCAGACTCATCATGTCCCTTAAATAGCTGAGGGTCAGGACCAGAAGGACGTGTTTTAACGATAGGCCTGAGCTGTCAAAAAGATGAGCCTTACCTCCTCTTACCCTTCCAGCTACCACCCTTCTTATGTTTCTGGGTTCAGGGGAGGGAGACCATTGCAGATGGTCACCGTCACCTTTGGGACTTCCGACAAAACAGGTAAAGATTCAGGTGCTCGGCAGGAGTGTCCTCAAACTTGGTCCAGATAAAGTGTAGTCCTGGTCAGTGTTTTCAAGCTTTCCCCCATGGTGCCTAAGACACTACAGAGAATCAGAAGACAGAGCCCATGCCCTGAAGCTCCAAAGGGGCTTTGTAAATTTTCTGACCCATACTTCATACACAACATTGGTCTGTGGTATTGAGAAATGAAATCCTGCTTTACCAAAGATGCCACCCTCCAAACCTAGAATACTCCACCTTCAGCTGGACTAAAAAGCACATCATTTACTGCCTGGGAAGCACTACTCCACCATATCCTCGCTGCTTTGATCGTTGACTATTCTAGTGTGAGTATCTGGTCTCCCCAAGTAAAGACGGTAAGCTGTTGGATGTAGTGACCTACAGATGTCAGATCTGAATCTTTCTCTCCGTGTCACCGCTCAACAAATACTTGGGGGTTGATTGTTGATTGAAAGCAGCACCAAGGTTCTAGAGCCTCTTTTCCATAATCATGTGGGCCTGCCTTCACACAAGTGTCAGCCATTTGGGGGGCTCAGGAAGAGCAAACCAAAGGGTGCCTGAAAGATGTTTAATCATTGTTTTCCCTATAATTTCATATTGTTTTCTCATTTGTGGAAAACCCATGTTTTACTAATTAGTAGGAGGAGTCATGACAGGAATCATAATATTTACTATAAAATATTTCTGTTCTTGACAGCATGTACATTCATTACTCCAGCAGAAGCAGAACAGGCATGGGCATTTTCACAGCCAAAATGATCCCCCAAGTCAAAGAATTTGCAGAATATATATATATATATATATATATATATATATATTTGTTAATTATACACAAGCCCTGTTCCTAAATTTGTTTTTTGAATGAAGGTGACAATATTTTCAGTTCTAAGACATTTTCCAACATTCAAGACACAGTTTCTTCATTCTGTGGTAGTCCTCACACACACACACACACACAAACGCTCTCTCTCTCTCTCTCTCTCTCTCTCTCTCATGCACTCACCTTCCCCTACAACAAAAGTACACAAGCAGACCTATGGAGAACAATGGTTGCAGAATTACCTCAAGAGCAAAATTTCATAGGCAAGGGGACTGACCCTGAGGCAGGTATCCAGGGGCCTGAGGACCTTCCTACATTTTTTTATGTTCCCTCAGGTGGTAGAGGGGGCAAAAGGGAGTCTAGGAGCTTCATACCAGTGACTGGACTGGCACTACTGCTCTGGTCCATTTAGTGGTCAGCATTAACTCTTGTTTACAGGGGCTCCTGGGTGGCTCAGTGGGTTAAGCAGCTGCTTTCGGCTCAGGTCATGATCTCAGGGTCCTGGAATCGAGGCCCGCATCAGGCTCTCTGCTCAGCGGGGATCTTGCTTCCTCCTCTTTCTCTCTGCCTTCTCCCTGCCTACTTGTGATCTCTGTCTATCAAATAAATAAATAAAATAAAATAAAAAGAAAGAAAGCTTGAAAAAAAAGACCCACAAAAAAACCCTTGCTTATAGGATCCAACGTGGTAATTTTAATACCATCTGTGGGTCACGAGGGGTTGAGAGGTAAGAGGGTGTGAGTTATAAAGAGAAAAGGGTGAAGATGTACTGTGTTTCACTGTGCTTGAAAATATGTAGCCTTCATCTAAGTCTCACTTGAGCTCTATAACAAATGTACTATCACTCTTATTTCCCTGGGTTTCAACTCGAAGGAGTGACAAAGCTGGGATTTGAAGCTAGTTCTGCTGTCTCTACAGCCCACTATCTCATACGTGTCCCCAAGGATGATGGGGGACTTGATTTATGGTATTGAATCGCAGGAGTTTATCTTTCTTTCTCATTGGAAAGGTCCGATCCCCCATTTATTGCCTGAAAAGAGCAATATATTTTCTAAATACAATATTCAAACAATATCAAGAGGGTGAAAAGTCCTTCTCCCTTCTTTCCAGATACCCGGCTCCCCTTCCTGAAGGCAATCACTGATACCCGTTGCTTGTGTGTCCTTCCAAAGTGTTCATCTCTTTATTCCTTGCTACCCTAGGCCATATGGGAGAAACCAGCCTGGCTGGGAAGACTTAGAAGCAATATCTGGGGGAGAATTAAGAAGGCCACGCATCGATCGCATCGAGCTTAGCCACAGAGCAACAAGAAGGCAGAAGTCATCATCAGCGCTCACTCTGTTGCTTCTGGGTGACTCTTTTTCACCTCTGTCCTGGCACTGTCCTGGTCACCCTGGCTTGTCCTTTCCTCCCAAAAGAGAACCGCCAGCCTCAAACAGCTCCTGCTGCTACATTCCTCAGAAACCAGCTCTCTGTCCAGCCACACTAAGGATGATGATCTTCACAAAACGTGGTTACATGTCAACAGGTATGACCTTGAGACTCTTCCTACTTCCCTGTGGGTGTCAAGCCAACTGAATATCTGAAAACTGGGACTGCCTGAAATTATTTCATTCCTAGTGAAGTTAAGGACTCTGATCTTAATTCTTTTCTTTCAGGATGGGACACTTAGCGTTTTGAAACAAAATCTCCAGTGCTGTGGAAATGTGTCCCCCAATATCCCACGACTATACGCTCAAATCTTACCTAGAAAAAGAAAGAAACAGCTATAACAATGAATAGGAGAATTATTCTGACTTTAATAGCCACGAAACGCTATTTCATTCTGCGCCTTCCAAAATAATACTTAGAATACAAAGTCGAAGCAGATGGTTTCACAAACTCAACATTTTCCCTAATCTGGGGCTAGGGGGAGGTGGGTATCTCTGTTGGGAATTATTCAAGAAATCTTTGTGAGTGGAATTCGTTTTGACTTCCACAGGTAATATTCTTCCCACATAATTAGGCACAACTTTACAACTCAAGGGAGAGAAACAGTAGGGATCTTCATCAAAGTCACCTGCGTTAAAGAAAAAAAGAACATTTTCAGTTGTTGCACTGGGGACTTCGCAGATAGTAGAAGTAACAGACATTTTTTTTTTTTTTAACCAAATGAAGGAGTGAATAGAGGAATAGAAAGGAAGTAAAGGTTGTGGGGCTTGTCTTGGGTAGTTCATGTGGACCCAGGGTAAATTCGTTCATCTTGACAGCACTGTTTGGGCAATTACAGAAGGCACGTCTTTACTCCGTGTTCATGGAAATAAAACTGCTGGCTCTGACCATCCGAGGGCCACATCCAGACTGCAGATTTGGAACCTGTGGCCAAGAGGCTAGACTACCTGTCTCACCAGCTGTGTCATGGTCACAACCCCAGGCCCTTGGCTCTCTGGATCTGTTACTTGATACAACAACACTAAAATGCTGGGCATGTTATTAAAAACAAACCTAAAATTCTAGGTACAGGGGGCTACCATCCCCCCTGAAGAAAGACATGCACATTTGAGCCATATATTTGATAATGAAACAGTATCCCCCAGGGACAGCAAGAGAGCCAATGCCAATGAACTCTTTTGCAAAAATGGTATTTCCCTATCGGCCTCAACTATTATCTACTAAGCAGCTTCCACAACTTCTTCCCTCTATTATATGCTATGGCTCCCCAGTGCCTCCATATGAGCACCGGAATGTATCTGCAAGTTAGCTGGCCAGAGTAATGAACACTTGGGGGCATGGAAAGAGTCTTTCCATATGCACCAACTTTCCCATACAGAGAAGGAGACTGAGACTGTACACTAGACAATCAGCCTAAACTGGGAAACAATGTTGTCCCACACAGTCCAGAAGCTGGTAGGCACTTTGGAGATTATCTGTCCATCCTAGCCTCCTCACGTTGAAGGTAGAAAGAATGTAGCTCCCACTAAGGGAGAGATGTGCCCAAGGTTACAGAGTTAGTGACAGAGCTGGGAGTTGAACCAAAGCCTTCTGACTCCAAGTTTGGTGCCTTATTATTTTTTAAAGATTTTATTATTTATTATTTTTTTTATTTTTGAAGTCATCTCTATACCCAATGTGGGGCTTGAACTCATGACCCCGCGATCAAGAGTTGCATGTTCTACCAACCGCGCCAGCCAGGTGACTCTTGGTGGCTTTATTTATTTATTTATTTATTTATTTTTTACCCACCATGCTGATTTCAGATTGGCTGCAGACCTTGGAAATAGAACAGCTGTGTGGAGCCAATATAATGAAAAATACAAGCAGCAGTTCCACCAGCACTGAGGTGTGAGAATGGCTACAGCCGGGCCACCAGAGGTGTTCTGTATGTGTGAACTGGAATCAACTTTGGTCCTTAAGTAAGCATCATTGTCCAGGGCAGTACACAAACAGAGGTATCACAACATCAGCTTGAGTTCTCAAGTTCTTGTTCCCTTTGCCTTTCTCTTTACTTTAGGCTTTTAGATCAAACCTTTCCTGGGACGCCTGGGTGGCTCAGTAGGTTAAGGGTCTGCTTTTGGCTCAGGTCATGATCCCAGGGTCCTGGGATTGAGCCCTGCATCAATGGGCAGTCTGCTTCTCCCTCTCTACTTGTGCTCTCTTATGAGCTCTATCTCATAAGAGATAGATATCTCTATCTCAAATAAATAAATATCTTATCTCTATAGATATATCTCTTATCTATATATAAGATATAATATCTATATCTATCTATATATCTCTTATCTCTATGGATAAGATATCTATCATAAGAGATAGATATCTTTATCTCAAATAAATAAAATCTCTAAAAAAAGATCAACCCTTTCCTTACATTTTCCCTTCCAATAACGACCTCCACCTAAACAGCTGTCTCTGTACCTAGAAATTTCTCTTCCTATGGAAGAAGCTGAGCAACTAAGAACGTTGTGCTGCTCAGTAGGTGTTCTTGGTGGCGTGCAATGTGCCCCAGCCGGAGAGCCAGGCCACCTGAGTTCTGACCCCAGTTCTGCTGCTGATGTTGAGTAAGCATCTGTAAGACATTTTCCTTTCCCTGCTTAAGGTTCCTCATCTGGAAAATAACATCACTCTGGACATTGTCTAAGGTTCGTTCCTTCTGGCTTTCACAGTCTCTGACCATTGTTTTGAATCACACATGAATTTGTTTTGACTTCTAGTCTCTTCCCTCCCATTTCAGTGGAATAACCTACCAGGTTTGCATGTACCAAGTTCACTAGGTGCTTCTATACACACTTTCTCAGCCAGGAATGAGCCCAGGTATACACGTGCACACGTGCTTTTAGTTTTGAGGAGGAACCAACTCCCAAGACCACATATGTCGCCTCACATTAATTTGATATTTTTGGAATGTAAGAGTAGACAGCATAGTTTTTCCCTCACCATTTGGGAAGCTGATTTCTGAAAGCATGCATTGCGCAGAGCCTAAAGGTTTGAAGGTAGAACTTGTGGTAGTTGACTTGAAGGATGGTGTCAACAATTTGTCTTGGAAGGTTTTCTTCAGTCTCTCTTGTTTATACCCAACTCGTAGCCCGCACCTGCTGTCCCCATCTGAAATGACACCATAAAAGTTAAAACCAGAAAATACATCAAATTCAACACTTAACATGGGCAAATTGCATGATGTATGAATTGTACCTCAATCATCTTGTTAAAAATATGAAGCTCAATGCAGAGAGTATCTGTTCTAGGTACCTCAAGGGGTCCGCTTCTCTATGAAGTTGTGAGAAGGAAATTTATATTGTAATGTATGACACAGCCAGAGCTAATTCACTTACCAAGGATGCCTCCTTTCCTTAGAGTTTGGCACAGAGACCTGTGGGTTACTGACATGCCCAGGATAAAGGAGGGAGATCTCTGTGCCATTTATAAAATCTTCAAGTTCAAGCACTTGCCTTTCCTAAAACAGACTGAGCTTTGCATTGAGGCTGAGAGAAGTTGTCTGAATTGAATGGAAGAGACTCTGATACACAGAAAATCAATTTGCCTGGACTGGAGATAATCTCAGAGACAACGTCGGAGTCCACCACATCTCTAACTGTGTAGGACGGGCCACTGCTCCATTCAGCTAGGATTCTCCCTGCCTCTGCTGCCTCTCTTTGTTCCCTCATCCACTCAACCTGCTATTGGCTACAGGCCAGAAAGCCCCTGTGACCCAGGGCCTGAAACATAGTAGGGCACTAAATCAGTATTCTTTTTAATTGAGTTGAGATTGAGGTAACAGTGACGACAAGCAATTCAAGAATCTGGGCCAAAAGAGAAGCTTCACTAAGTTAAAATATGGCCGAATCACATTCTTCACTTGACTTCATTCATCTCAACACAAAAGTACAAATCAAGTTCATGACATGCAAACAGCCTCCATGTTGCCAGTGCTCTATGAATTCAAGTCAGGAGTCAAGTTATTCAGATCAGTTGTGGGAAACCCATGAAATTCAAAACCTTACCCAAAGTGGCATCTTACCCGAAGAATTATCCAGTCGTAACCACCCACAACAGAGGTGTATCTGCCACTGCTCCCGCACACTCTCCTTCATCAGGCAGTAAAACACGAAAATGAGGAATCCTATGTCAAAAGAAGAAGGTCAGTCTGTTTCAGCTTCTTTCACCAACAGTCACCAACACCCAGACCCAGATCTACTCTTATCACCATAAACAGTCCTCCTAAGGAACCCCAGAGCCATTATGGCTTTCTGAGCTCATCTTTCTAACTTCCCTGTCAAAGGCAGTGATGGTAAGAAGGTCTGTTTCAAGACTTTCTATCAACCACAGTGTTTCCCCCAGGGCTGCTGTCAATCATAGAGCTCGAGAGAGCAGCCCTGCAAAGGTAGTCAACCTCCAAAATAGTTCTTAATGATCCTTATACCCTGGCATTTGTATCTTTGTGTCATCTCTTTCCACAACATATCAATAGAATATGGTAGAAGAGATGCCATGTCACTTCCAAGAAAAGCTTATAAAAGACATTGTGGCTTCTATCTCTGATTACTCCCTCCAAAGGAACCTAAGTGTTGTAGTGTGAGGACATTCTGCAGCCCTGTGGAGAGGCCCACATGGTGAGGAAGTGAGGCTTCCAGTCCCCAGTCATATGAGTGAGGCTTCCTAGAAGCAGATTTTCCAGAACCAGTCAAATTTCCACATGACTACATCCTTGGCTGACAGCTTGACTGCGATTTCCTAAGAGTCCCCAAGCCACGGGCACCTGGGTGACACAGTTGGTTAAGTGCTCAACTCTTGATCTCAGCTCAGGTCTTGATCTCAGAGTCATGAGATTAAGCTCTGCTGGAACCCACTTTAAAAAAAAAAAAAGAGTCCCTGAGCCAGAACTACCCAGCTAAGCTGCTCCTAAATTCCCAACCCAGTAACCGGGTATGGTAATACGTGCTGTTGCTTTAGGCTGCTAAACTTTGGGAGTAATTTGTTACATGGCAATAGATAACTAATACACACACTCTTTGGCACAGTTACACCACGTAGAAGCCATAAATTTGGTGTCCTCCTTTTCCACTGCCAGCCCTGATTTT
Source organism: Mustela nivalis (assembly GCF_964662115.1). Taxonomy (NCBI): domain Eukaryota; kingdom Metazoa; phylum Chordata; class Mammalia; order Carnivora; family Mustelidae; genus Mustela; species Mustela nivalis. Next base: position 14,976,382 of record NC_139040.1, read on the forward strand.
GTCCTGAAAGTGGGATCGAGAGGGGTTGAGGGCATCCATCAGCAGCCCTGGCCATTTCTCACCCCCTCTCTCTAAAATACCGCCTTGGGAGAAAAAAAGTAGGACTTGAGATTTTCCTGATGGTAAATGCTCTGAAGGGCAAATTGGATCTCCTATAGTCTGGGTGTGGAATTGGAAGAAATATCTCCCATTAACAAAGCCTTTCCAGGTGCCTCAAACTGAAACTCATCTTTCCCACCTCCGAGGTCCCATAGCATTGTTTCTTCTATGAGTTGCTATATGTGGCCACAGTCTCCCTGTATTGCCCATCTCCTCACCCAGCTGTAAAGACCTTTCATCCTTGTATTACTTCTCTCTTTGCCTCCAGTACTATGTGGCAGCTCAACAGATGTTTGTTGACTTGAACTCCAAGGCACTCGAGACACAAACTCTCAGTTTCTGCAGCCTTCGTATTATGTTCTCTGGCCTCAAAATCTTTCTTTTGACCCAAGTGCAGTTTGCAACCCTTTGTTCTCTATATAAGGTTCAGCTTGCCTCCTCACTGGTCAGTTGTGCTGAAGTAACTGATTAATAATGGGTTGGAGTGGTCCTAACTCATTGCAAGTTGAGCATGAGTCAATAGTAAATGTCCCCAAAGCTCACTTCAGCTAGGGCATCAGTGGAAGTCAAGAATGTTGGTTGAGGCAGGTAAGAATATTCCGCCATCCTGACCCAGCTTGGCCCTTTCTCCCTACCAGTACAATATTCAGGTTGGGAGACTTCATTTTGAAATGATGACGACAAATCAAAGTATTCAAGAATAGAGAAGACTTGGAGTGGGAACACGGGGTGGGGAGAGATGGTAGCTATAACTACAGACGTAGAAGGGCTGGTATGAAGAGGACAAACTAGGTAATCGAAGCTAGTGTTTACTAAGTAATGATTATGTCATAGGCATTGTGCTGCTAGTGTCATTTTTCTAGTTGAGAGATCTCAGAGTTCTGGAAATCTAGTAAATCTGACCGACTCACGAGGCTAATATTGAAACGGCAGCCTCAAGACCAAACGCAGGAAGTGTGGTTGCAGAGCCCAAGGTCTTAAGCACTGTACTGCACATTCTACCCTCAGAAAAGGGGGACCTGGATAAGATGCAGAGCAGATTGGAAGCTACAGCGGTAATCATACTACAATATATCAGTGTATCAAATCAACATGTTGTACCCCTTAAATTTACACGATGTTAAATGTCAAATATCTTTCCATTAGACAAAGAGAGAAACTGAATGCTCTGCTTTACAGAACAGTGAGCTCTCCGTATCTGGAAAGTTCCAGGTAGAGGCACGTGACTTTCTGTCACTCCAGGGGAAGTTGGATTGGGAGGAACTTGGGTCCCCAGCCCCAGCCCTGAGACTCTCTGATTCCAGGTGGGAGGTAACAGTCTGGAGGCTAAATGGGATGACATGTCTCACTCACTCCCCTGAGGGCTTTATCTCTGTGTAACCGAGTCGAGCAGCGCTCACTCCTTCCAAGCAGCAGCCACCTGGAAGGGGGTGCAGCAACCTGGTGAGAGCAAACCCCAGTCTCGGAGCATGTAAAACTCCTCCAGCTTCAGCAGGAACAAGGGGCAACAGAGACCACAAGCACGTATTACCATGCTGATTTCCTGCATGGAGTTTAGTTTGTTCTCAGACTTAAAGGTTATTATATGAATTCCAATGAGCTGCCTCCCAGCTCTCCCTCTCTGCCTGTCAGCCTTCCCTTTTCCTTCCAATAACAGATTGATCTGCTTACTCACTAGCACACAGGCGTGAGGGAAGATATCCGGTTTTTGTCACCTGCCTTTTTATTTGTGCAACCCTTCTTCAGAAATGGCTCACTGTGCACATTTTTCACACCTTACCACAGGGCAACCCCCTTCAGCCAGAACTGCAAACTTGCCACCTGTCGTTTAAACGGCTCATTCGTTCACTTGTTCCGTTGCAGGCTTGCTCGGAGGGCGCATGCGCGTGCGTGCGTGCGTGTGTGCGTGTATGTGTGTGCGTGTGTGTGCGTGCGTGTGGTAACTTGAGTTTGAAACTCAGGACGCTGCAAACCCGCCCTCTGGAGGAGGGCACCTTCTATCTTGTAAGGCAGGACTAGGAGAACCAGAAACGCTTGGTGCTTGGTTGCCATAAAACGTATCTGACAGACAGACAGCTGGGCTCTGTCCATGCGGGATCTGTGGGACTTTGGGTTTAGTCCTCAGGAGATCCCCCACTGGATTCTGCTTTGAAGCCACGGAGGCTTTCTGCTTAGAAACCACTTTCCCTTTCCACCTCAGGAATGGAGCCCTTGCTTTGTAGACTTCCTCCTCCCTTTGTAAGCCTTAAACTGCTTTGCTCTCTTGTTCTTTCCAGCAGCTTCCCCGTTAGCCCCTCTTGGCATAGGGTGAGTGTGTTTCTCATCAGAATTAGTGAGCAGACTTACTGCTGAGGAAGAAATCTGCCTCAGGGATGTGGTTCCTAATCCACTCCTGCATATGTTCTATACCCGGGCTTTCTGTGCCTTTTTACATTCCAATCGGAACATGCTTGGAAGAATCTGGTGGGACAGAAATTTCGGCTGATACACTTCATTGCTCTAAAATGAGATGGTTTCTTGAAAGACATGAGAGCAAATGTTGTGCCTTATTCTAGATTGCCGCTCCATCTCCCTGCAAATGCCTGCCATAGAGTAACTACACACCAAGTCATACTTCCCAAGGTTCTGCAAGGGTTAATAATGATACGACAAAGTGCTCTGAGGCTTAAAAAAAAAAAGTTTGGTTAAAACAAATCTTTTTTTTTTTTTTTTCGAGCAGAAGGTCTCAGAACTTTCACCATGATAAATATAGATGGTACCATTTTAAGAATGGGGGAATATAGTTTGCTGCATTTCCTGAAATTCTTTGACCATGGAACTCTTCTATTGCTGGAACATCCTATGGACTACCAATGGCCTGGAGTCTGGTAAAGGGGTTCAGTGAGTGGATAAGTAGTTTGGAGCACTCAAGGAGACCCTCATTCAATGCACTGCCCAAGCTCCTCCCAGCTGCCCTAGTAGTTTAAATGAACTGGGCCAAATTTGAGGAGCATGGAGCAGAGCCCAACACTCCCAGGAAATCATTCTGCATGCCTCTTCCCCTGAAGATTTGTAACAGGCAAAGTCAGGTTAAAATGAACATCAACAGTGAGTCAGAGGTGTATTAACCAGACCCCTCACTCTTACTGCTCGTGACGTCTTTGGCCTACCACGCAATCAGCTACCACATCACTATCATTTCCTTCTTTCAGCAGAAAATGGGAATAAAATTAAAGAACTATAGAGACATTAGCTTACGATCATCTAATTCAACCAGCTGTGGCGACTTGTTCAAGGTCAGTTTGGAGCAAAACCCAAGACTAGAACCTTGGCCTCTTGCCTTGACCCACGGCTCTTTGCTCTTCATCTTCATTCCTTTACAACTCTCTAATTTCCTAACCTGGCTCCTTCCCACCATATTTGGATCTCTGATGTAGCCAGAGTCTAGGGGGTCAACAGTTTAATGTGTCTGCTGTTCAGTGATTATTGTGTTCGATGGGATCGTGTGCTTCAGAATATCAACACAAGTGTGGACCCGAACACTTACGAGAACCATGTGGTTTTGGTATGCAGTGTTCAGTATTCTACAGTATTCAGAGAATACTGGGAATACTGTAGAAAGTATCACCAGCCAGTGTTTGATATAAACATTGCCAACTAGCTGGAGTTGAGTTGGCTCTCTGGGCTCTTGTCTATATCCCCAAGTAAGAGTGAGCTCATTTCATGACGTCCGAACATCTGGGTAATGTTTCCAATGACTGTCTATCACTTGATCGATACCAGAAGCCTCTCGGAGTATCTTTTCCAAAGCAGCAAAGCTTTGGTGGGGAGCTCTGGCTAGCCACGGAAAGGACAAAGAAGAAGAAGTTACCTTGCAACGTGTTGAAAATGGCAAAAAGATACAAGAACAAAATCCTTACAGGTCCCCAGGCAAAAAAAGCAAACCCCCAGGTGAGGCCAAGTAAGAATGTCAGGCTCATTGTGCCTTTGAGGTCATGCAGGATCGTCTGCCGCCGAGTCTTCCGGCTTTGGGAGTTCATGGAATTCAGCTGAACGAGGACAGTGCAGAACATGGAGAGATTCAGTAGAAATATGAGGCAAAAATAAGCCACAACTGAGGTGTAAAAGATAGAATCATCTTTAATCCAACAACTGTAAGAGACAAGGAAGAGAAGGCCGTTGTGAGGCAGAGAAACTCACATGTGTACTTTTCAATGAGACTCTGAAGATCACCTTGTCAGCTTTAGTTCACCTGAGAGCATCTGCACTAGAGAGAGGGACTGCCTCAATCTCCTGAGCCCCAGTCCAGGGTTCTTTCCAGTGCCAGAAATCCTAGAGGATATGCAGGCACTTCTCAGTCCAATTCCCTGGGAGGCTTTTTTGTTCCTCAACAGCAGAAAAACAAGTGATATATTTTCCTCCAAAATGGCTCTTCCCAGCCCCCACCCATCCCACCCCACCACCTTACACCTGAGCTTTTGTTTGCAGGATGAATTCTGTTTTGCATGATAAATATCACAGTAAAAGGACATGAGCAATGACTGGCTTTCCTGAATGCTATGTCAAACAATGAAGAGATCATCAGTGTTAATGATGTATATTTTAAACCTCCCTCCACATCCTCGGGTTTGGACGACAAAAGGCAACCCTGGCCACTGAACTCTTAATGGCTCTACCATTTCTATTAAAGAAGAAATAAGTGATGATTCCTATGAATAAATATCTCATCTGATACATTTCCCATGACTAGAGGCATTACCTCTGAGTTTTGAACAGGGACAAGGTTGCCAATTGAACTCTGTGTCAACTTAGCCGAGACCTCTTGTTTAGAACCAGAAAAATCCGTTGCCATCGTACTGTTCACACTGGTGTGGATACGTTCATATGTGTGAGTTTGCGTGTGTTTGTGCACACGTTGGGAGGGAGTGAGGGAAAAAAAGCGTTGAATTTCCCTAATAAAGTCTAATATTTAGGGTTCCCTGAATATCATCTTCAGCCTTAACGGAGGCTATAGAAAACATTTTTAAAAGGGACAGTGCTGGTGTATGTTTGGTTAGAGAATTATCCCTAAAACATATTGTTAAGTATGGAACAGAGTATATCTACCATTTGGATAACAGTGTCCAAGAGAATATCTATACAGATCTGATTGTTGGTAATAATAGTTGCATCAAGGAAAAGAGACAGTGTGGCTGGGGGTTGGGAAAAGGGCTTACTTTTCATCCTCTACCCGTTTGTGTGTTTGAATTTTGTACCATGTGCATGTATTACTTCTTCAAAATATAATTACCAAAAAAAAAAAAAAAAAGCTCTTAGAGCACTCTGCCTCTTACTAACCAATTCACATATGAAAGGGCTCTTTTCAGGAGGAGTGGAGTTGGTTTTGTTCTGGTTTTGTTTTTGCTTTTGATCTTTGAAGAAGAATCACCAATATGTAGGCACTGGGGGCCCTTTATGCCACGGAACAGCGAGGAGCAAGGCTAGAGGAGAAGGAAAGGAAGAGAAAAGAGAGAGAAAGGAAGGATAATAAGAAATCATATAATTAGAAAGCACCTGCTGGCAGGTGGAACTCAACACAAAAGATGGAGGCGTCTGGGGGGGTGAGACCTCCCACATTTTCATTGCAGTCCGATGAGAGAGGAAATCTGTAGTTAAAAAAACCAGCTTGAGAGGCAACAATAAAGAGAATGGATCTGGGTAAGTAAAAAACAATCAGAAGCATGAAAGGAAAGCACACTATCTAAAGGGCTACATAATAACTGGCTATGCACCTATAAAAGAAGGTTCTGGAAAGATAAAGAAGAAACAAAAGATGGCAAACACAGCATAATGTATAAACTTGTCCAAACACTAAGTTGTACACCAGAAGCTAATGTAACATTGTGTGTCAACTGTACTCAAATAAAAATAAAATAAAATATTTTTAAAAATTAAAAGAAGAGAGGAAAACAAGGCTGAGCCAATTTACAAAGGAAGGCAGTGGAGTCTTTCGGGGAGATTGTTGTTGATGGTGGAAAATGTCTCCCAACCGTCTCCCTATTCCTTACAGTGCTCACTACAACTCCTCCCGGGTTCTGTGAGCTTTCTAATCGTAATCACGGCCCATTATGTAGAACATGTGGAACAGGCCATATGCTGAACATTTTATGTATGTGATGTCATTTTAATTACACACTACATGGACAGCAAACATTATTGTCCCCCATTTTCCAGTGGAGGAAATGGAAGGAAGAGGTAAAGTAAGTTGCCCAAGGTCACACAGAGCCAGTCACCTAATCGTTATATGAGTTTGACCGTGACTGTGTTTAAGCCAAAAAAGGCTGAGGCTGAGTGTCCTCCCCCCCCCCCCAGCCAATGTCAAGACCAAGCCACAGGTCAGAAACACTCCCCACCCCTGAGACCCTGATCACATCATCACCTGAGAAGCAGAGATGCTGGTACTTACAATGGAGTCGTTGAGCTCAGAGATCCATACAGATCTTTTTTCACACATAACGTTATCGCCACCATGATCCCCGGGATTCCTAGAGGGGGAAGCAAGCCAAAGGCATCCCATTAGGAAGTGGGAGAAGTCCTGATCATTGACGGTGAGCCCTGATACACCAAGACACTGTTTAATTGAGCCACAGATGTGCGGGCATCAAAATACCATTGTTTGCAAAATGTTTGTGAATTTTTCCAAGTTAAACATTTCTAGGAGTGCTCCAATCTGCTAAACTAAACAGCATGCCAAAGGCTCCAATACAACGCCCACTGGTTATTAAAAATAGCTCAAGTGCCAAAAAATCAACTTGGCAATAGAAGTATCTAGTTCATCGTAAGAAAGGTTCGCATCAAGCATTTCTTCCCAGATGATGGGCTGCCAATTCTTTTCTCCTTTTCGATAAAGCCCCTTAGTTCCCAGGATCTTTTTGTCTAGGTCACCTTGGAGGAAGGGCAGAGATAATCAGCTGCAGCCTTCAGTGCTTTCTGACAGGGGGGCTGTTTCCACACTCGTCACTAGTTTGACATTTTGACTAGATCGACCAGTTAACGACCAGTCAGTTCAGCCAGACTATAATAAAGCAATCAGTTCCGTCAAAGTGGTCAAACGTGATGTGAGTGTAGACACAGGATTTAAAAATCCAATTGTGTGTACATTTGCAAAACTTACATGATTTCTTCATTTCTAACAATGTATTTGTCCTCAACTAAGAGCATTACACCTGTACATGGTTTAGGGATTTTGTAAGATGCTTTGCAAGGCTGTTCTGAATCCCAGAGTGCCAAGCATCTTGAAAAATCCTCCACTGTCCTGTTCTGTGAGAGACAGGACAGTCCCACCTGATCTGTATATCACACAGTTAGCACAGTGCCTGGCGTCATGTAGATATTTACAAAAGTACCTGTTGAAAAAACAAACAAACAAACAAAACAAAACTGGGGACAGACCCATAAATAGAAAGAACAAACTAAGGGTTGCCGGAGGAGAGAGGTTGGGGGTGGGCAACACAGGTGAAGGGGAGCGGGAGGGCAGGCTTCCAGTCATGGAATGAGTAAGACACAGGGATGGAAGGCGCAGCCTAGGGAATGTCTCGAATGGTATCTGGAATGGCGCTGTATGGGGACAGATTGCAGGGAGCATGGCAGAACGTGTAGACTTGTCCAGTCACGATGTCGCACACCTGAAACTCATGTAACATTGAGTGTTAAAAAAGGTTTTTTTAATCTGTTGGAAGCCAGAAAGGGGGGATGGAGGGAAGCCTCACATCTACAGTGCGAGTTGTGAGGTGGTCCCCAAGCTGTGTTTACCCTTTGGTAATTAACAGATCAATCCATAACTGGTTACTGCACAAAAAGATCCCCTACTGGTTATTAAAGAAAAAATGAGGACCGATCAACTGCCTTGGACAGGGATTTAAATGCAGGAGTAAAAACTTTTCAACAGGTTGCTTTGGCATTAAGAAGACAGAACTTCAAACATAAGCAGATTGCATTTGTTTAAGATTTAAATGCTCCGAAAGTCCCCTTAGGGGGACAGCTCTGCAGTGGCTCCCTGGTGACCTTACAGGTACCCAACGGGCAGAGCAGGCAAAGTCTGGACTAGCAGGGGACCTGAGCTTGGGCAGAAAGCCCGTGAGCCCGCACAAGTTGGAAGAGACTCCAGGTGTGTGAGGAGGTGCGGAGGCTGTCCCCTACTCGCCTCTCCATCTCCTCCAGAGGCTGTCGTGAGGCAGTTTCTTGTCCCTCCCAGGTTCAGGGAAGGTGTGGGGCTTTGCACCCCACCCCCTCAGCACAGAGCTGCAGAATAGAAAAGTGCAGAGCTCCAGCTCATAACCGGCTCTTTGGCTACAGGGAATCCCTCAACTCATGTGGCAGCCATCTGCTCCCTTTTGTTTTGGTGTCACTCTTTTATAGTGTGGGGGACAAGGACCTGGGAGCTGGCGCCTTTAGCTACTCTTCCGTTAGCTGTGAAAGACCCCTCCCCCAGAAAGCCCCCTCCCCTAGAAGATAGATAGGATAACTAACCGCTTGTTTGCTTTTCTGTGAACCGCTGGCTTTTAGGCGTAGATTAGGTTGTTAATTGCGTGATTAATTGCTCTCTTGCCCTTCTGTAACTGCTTGGCTTATAGAAATAATAGAGACGCCATGATGGCATTCCTACCTTTCCCCCTTCTTGTTCCCCCTTCCCGCCTCTCTCCTCCCGCGAGCGGGCCCTCAGAACCAATCAGCCTGTTTCGCCCTTCCCGCCTCTCTCTTCGCGCGCGCGGGTCCCCAAAGCCAATCAGCAAACTCCACATATGCCTTTTTCAAAAGTTCAAACTGTCCACCAATCAGTTGCGCCCCACCCAAAACTTGTTTGTACCTGTCTATAAAAACCCGGCACCACCCCAGCCGGGTGTGCTCAGCTAGCAGGAGCTGCTGACCACCCGCAGGCGCGCGCTGACCACCCGCAGGCGCCTGCGTAACAATAAAGAACCTCTTGCTGATTGCATCCAGTGGCAGTGTTGGATTCTTGGGTAAGGGGATCCGCGGGTCTTTCAGCTGGATAAGAAAGCCATCAGCTGAATCTGAAAGCAGCTTGTTACATCTGGACTGGTCCAGGCGGTCGGGCCTTGGCCTTGACTTTGGCTTGGGTGTGTCCTTGACACTCCCTAGGTTTATCCCACCTCCAGGTTCCAAGTCTTCGCCTTCGCTGCTGCTCCTTGCACCCCGGAAAGTGTGTGTGGAACGAGATCAAGAGAAAAAAGCGAGCCTTGGGGAACCCCGCCACCGGAGGAGCGAGTGAAGGAGGAGGGGACTGAGACGGAAACCAAGGATGAGAGATGACAAGGGGGAAGGAAAGCCAGGACCGAGTGTGATTTCCAGCCCCTTTACAGTGTGGGTTATCTGCTTTGGGGATTATTCATGAAGCCTCTTCTGCAAGGTTTTTCAATCTCCTGGTTGACTTGAGATGAGGGCTGCCAGGCACCGGAGTGTGCTGACTGCTTTGGGCTCCGTGTTTCTGATGGATTGCAAAGTGTGCTAAAACAACTTTAGATTATGCTCTGCTTAGTATTTGCCTGTCTCTGCTCCCCACATTAGCATGGATAATAGCACTGACTGTGTATCCCGTGAAAGCATGTGCTATGTTAATGAACTCATTAAAAGGATGAGGAGCTAATTGGGAAGCTATTGTCTTTACAAAGGCAGTGGAAGATAAAATCTATCTTCGCATGGATCCTGTGTCCCACTTCACATACGCCTCCTGTGTCTCCAACACATACTCTGAACTCAATATCTATTTTGAACAGGCAAAGGGGGGTCAGGAACTGAGCTGACCGTGTCAGAAATACAGGACAGCAAACCAATGAAGAAACATTTAAATTAGGGAATTGTCATGCTGGGTTCCCTTCCTGGCTTCTTCTATCGGGGAACAGCCACAATGACCACCATGGGGTGTAGTGGGAATCAGGGCGTGTTTGACCCAGCACCCCTCCGCACATTCCAAGCTCTTTCCCTGTCCCATCAACAATATGGCTGCATCATAGAGGTTATGTGTCCAAACTATGGAGCCAAATCTCTGGTTCAAATCCCAGTTCTGCCGCATACCAGCTGTGTACACTGGCGAATTACCTAACCTCTCTGCACCTCAGTGTCCTCACCATGAGATGGGAATAATGATGAAATCCTTCTCTTGGAAGTATTGTGAATGCTGAATAAGGATGCAGCATCCTTACTGATGATAATAACAGAATTTGGTCCTGAATACTGTGTCTCAGGAAGCCGGAATTAGAAATAAATACAGGCCTAAAATAGAGACATCAGACAAGCAGATATCCTTACCCCAACCAACGAGACAAAATTTAAGGATATAATTGGGGACATATATGTTGAAGACTCTGACGAGAGACAAGTACATGTGGACCCCCTCTAGGCCCATCCAAGTCAAAGAGACGAGCAGGAAGTAATGGAGGGCCACCGCAGCTGTGACACAGAGTCCGGCTTTCTGAAATGATGAGGACCAGGAATTGACCAGAAACGTCAGGTTTAACATCAGTAGTGCCATGCACAGGTTGATCAGGATTTTGGAAGGATGATCTTTTCGGAGTTTGCTAAAAGAAAAGGCACAGTGTTTGGTTAGGGAGGGTCTCTGGTTTTAATGAAGCATTGCCACATCTTATCTGCCTGAGAAGTGAAAGAATAAAAGAAGCGCCTGGGGACACCTGCGTGCCTCAGTCGGTTCAAGTTAAGCAGCCAACTGTGGATTTCAGCTGAGCTGGTGATCTTGGGGTCATGAGATTGAGCCGTGCATCAGGCTCTGCACACAGGAGTCTGCTTGAGATTCTCTCTCCCTCTCCACC